>NW_024598578.1:0-30307 GCF_004379255.2 Salvia splendens | reverse complement strand
GTTTTGGAGTAACTATGAAAATAGATGCAAACTTATTAGTTGATTAATTGATTTATATAGGTTATTTACATAAGATAATAGGGTTAATTATAATTTTTATTTCTTTCATTTTTTTTTCTTTGAATATATTATAAGTAGCATTTCCTTTTATCACCTATTGATCGTATTTTTACTAAAATCGGATACTTTGGCTATTAATTTCTTGAAATAAAGAAAATAGCTTTTGACCAAGAAAAAAAAAGTACTCCATGTATGATCATGAATGGAGGCAAAACTGATGCTAAAAAATTTGATGTACGATAACAAAATCCAACTTTTGAAAGAAAGAGAAAAAGATAAAGGCATGTATCTGTATATACTTTTCGATGATGGGTTAGGTGAATAAAAAATAAATTAAGAGACGGAAAAATAGGGAGAGTGATGTTTTCATTTTAAGAAATATACTCCGTATCTTTTAGAGTGAAATATCCTATAAATGAAAATATACTTATCACTTAGAATGAGACGAAGGAAGTAATAAAATAGTAATACTTAGATAAAAGAACTGTATAAATCAAGTTCCCTAAAAGATATTCTGAAATATAAACCATATGTTAAATCATTCTTATCTAATAGCGTACTAGTTTTTAAAATTTTATAATACTAATAATCATACTTGAGTGTACATGTATATTCTAAAATTCTCCAAGTTTAATGGAGTATTCTACAATAAATATATATGAGTAATTTTTTTATTCCATACGTCGCAATAAATGTTCCAATTTTGTTTGGTGTGAATTTTAGAAAATATTAACTTTATGAAAAAAAGTGAACAAAAATATAGTGAAAGATGTGTCTACTCTTATATACTAGTTTTTAATATAAAATGGGAGTAAAATGAGTTAAGGAAATATAAGATCCAATCACCAAAAAAAAGTTAAGTGAAATGAGACATATATTGGCGGACAAACGGAAAAGGAAAAATGAGACTTTTAATGAGGGACAGAGTGAGTATTATTTACTGGAGAAATCATGCATCCCTTTTTAGATTTTTAAAATAATTTTGTAATATAATTTATATCTCTAATATTTATATGACATTGTTATGTATTATAATTAATTGATCATTAAAAAAAAATGGTGTGAGTGAGATTAAATCCTTAGTTTGGCAAGTGAAAAACAAACCATTATACGGTATAAACATTTTATTTTAATATTACGTGATACAAATAATTTATAGTAAAACATTTAAAGTAAGTTAAATTAAACAAAAAAATAAGAGAACATTTAATTAAGTATCAAAACAAGATTAATCAAAGTCCCAACAATTAAACCAGAATTAATCACATTTTAGTACCAAATAATTCACCAAGTTTTCACCTAATAATCAAAATTCAAACAGAATATGCAAACCAATTCATAATATTCATACTTCATCCAACAAAAGTTACAAATCACACGCAATCAAGTGCTTTATTTTAACCTAACAACAAATATTTTTTCTTAACTTTTATTAATTGAAAAATCAAAATTAAAATTTAATCTAATTGCCCTTATCGGTACTAACCGTTTCGTTATCAAATCTAACTGATTAATGACTTTACTTAAGATCGGAGCAACCGTTTACCCAGGTCAAATTAGAACCCTTAAGAGCACTAGCAGTGGTGGCCCTTCTTCGGAGCCCATCTAGAGCCTATCTCCCTGCAATGAGAGCCTATTTCAGAACCTATCTCAGAGCCCGTCACATTTCCACATCAACACTATTTTTATATTTTACTTTTAATTGTTAGTCTGCAATAAAATGATATAAAATAGCAAGAAAAATAAATTAAAGACAACTCAATGAAAAACAAATTTCACTAAAAATACAGAAAAAAATAAACTAAAAAGATTGATAAAAACAATAAAAATATTGTGACAAGAGAAAAGTAAAATGTAGAGTGAGATAAAATAAAATGAGATTGAATGTGAATAATTGGTGGGGAAGGGAGTATATATAGAGAATAAAAATTGATTTTTTTTTAAAAAGAATAAGAATCGGCCTAGCCGATATATTGGGTGAGGCATGGAGGCCGAAAAGAGTGGCCATCAGCTCCCTCTCCACAATGGAAGCAAGTGGGAGCCGATTGATTGGCCCTTTTTGCTACTGCTCTAAACAAGATGGCTTAAAATTTTAGTAGAATTTTTAGTTTACACATTGTCCAACTACTTTTTCGCTCTTCAAATCTTAAAATGGGTTAAAAATTGTATAGACAGTGTAATTCGAATTCATATCCTTGGAGGGTAAATCTAAATTAGGACAATAATTTAAGTGGCGATATATATGATTTTACAGTTGTATGTATGTTGTACTGTATAAGAAGTAGTAGATCATTATTGTATGGCCTCTGAACATTCCCCCCAATTCCAATTTCTCAAGGGCGCCAAAATATTTAATTTTACTACCTAAAATAAAAATCTTCACTCACAAAAAAAAAAAGAAAAAAAATAGAGGACAGGCGTGAAAGGTCTCTCAGATAAAACCCCTCTTCTTCTACCTATTTTGGTTAAGCCCTTTTCTCTCTTCTCTCTCTCCCTCTCTGCAACCCAACCCTTCTCAGAAAGTGCAAAACAAACATTACTAGAATGCGAGTGAGCCCAAGATTCAACCTTTCGAGCTTTCGCTTCTTGTCTTGAAAGATAATGAGCAGAGCCCCCTGCGTCTTCTTCTCCGAAGAAGAAGATGGTTGCCCCAATCCAGCTAACCCATCACCAAAATCCCATCTTTGACGCTCTCTACTGCGAAGAGGAGCCCAAATTCGAGGATCTCTCCGAGATTGAAAAACCCCCTTCTGCGATTCTCCTTGACCACGACTTTTACTGGGAGGAGCAGGAGCTTAAAAACCTGTTAACCAAGGAGAAAAATGAAATCCCCTTTATAATCGATGAAATTGATTCCAATTCGCCTCTGAAATCGGCGAGAAACGAGGCTATTGCGTGGATGTTGAAGGTGATTCGCTGCTACGCCTTCAACGCCTCTACCGCTGCCTTGGCCGTGAACTATTACGATAGATTTGTCACCAGCCGCTGCTTTCAGGGGGAGAAGCCATGGATGAGTCAGTTGGCTGCTGTCGCTTGTCTCTCTGTAGCTGCGAAAGTGGAGGAGACTCAAGTGCCCCTTTTGTTAGATTTGCAAGTAGGTTTGATCTAATGCTGTTTTTGTCCAGTAAATGTTTGTTGAAATGCCTGTGAGAGTTATTCATTTGCTCTGGGCAATTTTTAGGTTGAAGAATCTAAGTTTTTGTTCGAGGCGAAGACGATTCAGAGAATGGAGCTTCTTGTGCTCTCCACGCTCCAATGGAGGATGAATCCGGTGACGCCAATGTTGTTTGTCGACCACATCGGGAGGAGATTTGAGTTTGTGAAGAATCTACATTGGGAATTTTTGGGGAGATGCGAGAGTGTGATTCTCTCAGCCATTGCGGGTATGTAGATCACTTGATTTTTGGCTTGATTGCATCTTTGATTGAGTTTGGAATGGATGGATTGATCTGTTGTCGAAATGATTTTTATGATTTCTTGAAAATTTAGATTGTTTTTTTACCAAAAAAATTACTCCATGTTAATGCAGATTCTAGGTTGACTCGTTATCTTCCTTCTGTGGTTGCTGCTGCAACAATGATTTATGCAATTAGAGAGATTGGAGATGAAGCTGCTGTGGAATATGAAGATCAACTTATGATTGTGTTGAGAGCTAGCAAGGTTTGAATGTTTGATTCATTTGTTCGATCAAAAAAAGCCTATTAACAAATGATGTAATGTAGTTTTGTGTATGGAAACCCGTTGTTAATGGATTTCTTGTTTGCTAAATATCGTTCGCAGGAAGAGATTGATGATTGCCTCTCCCTCATCTCGGAGGCAACTGGTGGTATAGGCCGTAAATCTTGCTTGAAGCGCAAATTTGATTTGATTCCAAGCAGCCCGAGCGGTGTCATTGATGCCTACTTCAGCTCTGATAGCTCTGTGGATTCATGGGCGTTTGCAATGTCAGCATCATCTTCACCGGAGCCTATGTTCAAGAGAAGCAGGGATGTAGCTCCTCTAAGCAGCATGTCTGCCGGCCTGGCTAATCGAGCTACTTGAACTCTTCTATTTCATTATATTGGCAGTGGTACTTAATAATCACTCCTCTAATGTTTTTTCAACTCATAATTTAGCTAAATCATGCAACGTTACTTGCTTATTTCTTGCTGTATTTCTGACCTATTCATGTGAGATGATGGATTATACATCCAAACAATCGACTCCACCGCCTCTTTGATTGTGGATGGAGAGTGAAATTGAAGAGAGAGGCTTGTTGAGGTTTTTTACCCTCTAATTCTCGGACCATTTTGGTTTTATGAGTATGGCCGTTTGAACTATACATTACGTTGGTGTTGCATACTATCATACATAGACGATGGCTGTAGGTAGGTTTAATGAAGAAGCATGGAGAGGGATGGGTGCATAGGGTTCTTGAAGTCGCAAAAGGTTTTTAATCTAGGATAGATTAGGTTGTCAAAGGACTATGTGCTTCTCAACTTGTTTCCTATTATTGCTTGTCTAAATGCAAAGAGAAGTCTCTCATTCAACTTTTGCTTTTCTTGCTTTGTTTTTGGCCTAATTCACAATCACATGATCTCTAGTTTGTTTTTAGAGTATTTTCATGTTTAGGATAGTTGACAAGAGTCTCAAGATGAATTTATCCAATTAGCTTTGCATTAGTATGATTCTTGGAGAGTTATGTGGTTGATTGCTTGTTGGGTTCGTTTTTTTGCATCAGTGCACGTTAGAAAGCAATGTATCGAGTCGAGGACTTTATGTACCACATCAGTTGGTTATAACATATGGGTTTAGTGTGAGATCGTCTCATGGTCAATTTTTGTCAGACATGTTTAGTGTGAGATTGTCTCATTGTCAAATTTTGTCGGACGGGTTCAGAGTGAGATCACCTCATTGTGAAAAGGGTTTAGGGTTAATGAGAATTTGATGAGAAATTTTTGCTAGTGTGGTTGGCATTGAATATGAGTGAATGACTGGTGCTGAGTTATCTTTTATGAAGATTTTTTTACACTTTTAAGGGGACCATAAGATATTACAAAATTTACATCTTGGGACCATTGTCTTCGAATATTATATATTGCACAAAGGTGAAATACTTGTATATTTTGCAATGTCACTAAGTGGAAAAAGCTGAAACAGTCAAGGACATCAAAATTAGGTTGGGAAGTAATCGAGATGTGTAGACTTCATGAAATAAATTAAGTTTGAATTTTGTTTAACGAATAATTGGACTTAAATTTAAATATTAATCCTATTTAAAATAAATAAATTTCTTGCTGAAAAAAGTGGTATTGGCTATATAAATTTAATATATTTGTTACTACTTTTTAGTGTTGCATACGTATGACATGAATATGTATTTATCATTTGTTAGAAAGTTATGTTGGTGAGTTAAAAATTTAGAATGAAAAGTTGAGACTGATCCAATCAATATAAGCAGTGATTATGATTACGAATTTATGATTAGGATTATAATGAAAATGAGAAACAATAATGAATTTACGAGGGTTCGTACCAAGGCATTAAAATATAATTGGGATAAAAACATATAATGCTAGCTATCTATCTGATATCAAAACAAAAAATATATTCAAATTCTTACTAACCCATTAAGAATACAACTAATATCAAAATTATATAATATAGTAGTAATAAAAAAACTACCTAAAATTTTTAAAAAGAAACCTTATAGAAAATGCAAACCATGTGCAGCATGAAAGAGAGCTGAAATCAGCTCTATATTTATAATTGGGTTGCCCTTTGTTCATTATCGATGTATCATAGTCAAGAAGAGAAGAGTGTAGCTTGATCAACAATGCGTCCCCGAGCTTTTCCATTCTCTCGCAATACTTGATGAGAAAAGGTTCTAGGCCAGATTCAACGTTCGTCGTCTCCAGAGCCTTCCCCTTGGCCGTTTCATGACCCGCGAAGGATGAAATGAGTGTAATTTCAAATGCTATGAAGAATGAACATGTAGATGTATTTATAGACGAATTTTAGTAAAAAAAATTTATTAAGTAAAATAAAGAAGCACCCTCGACCCTCCATCGTTGGAATTGACTACATGGATACATACACTAGGTCATTTGAATGCTCGACCTACTAAATGAAGGAATTATTGTTTACTAATTGGGTTACCGTTTGTAGTTGAGAGTAAAATATGATGTATGAGTATTATATTTAGTGAAGCGTTCAAATGCTAGTAGTTGTATATAAAACTATTGATATTATTTATTTAAATTCGTTGTAGCATAAAAATGGAATTTTTGTCATTTATGAATTCGAAGCTTAAACTATAAATTTGTTAAATAAAGTAATGAATTTATCATAGATCTTGAAAATCTAACGATTGAAAATAATTATTGACCCATAATAACCAGGACAGCTAATATTCCCAAGAAATGAAGAAACAGAAATTTGCAATAAAATTATAAGTTGTGATAAATTTAATGTAAGTGTGCAATAATATCAGCTGCATACTCTAGTACTCTCAATTATGACATTTTTCATAAAAATGGGTATAAACAACAACTAAACTCCACCGGAAAAAATACCATTTGCCAATGAGTTTAATCCCTACTCAGACCATAATCACTAGTTAATCAACATTGGTTGAAAATTAATCATCAATTCGTCATTAACACATGTAACGTAATTAACACGTAAGGATTTCAGAAATTAATTGGAGTGTAGGGGAAAAAATCTTATTTTTATTAATTACGTTTGATGTAAGGATTTCACAATTTGGTTGCTATATTCGTGAAAGAGTATATGCATGATTGTTTGATGTATGATATATCCTCGTTAATCTTAAGAAGAAAGAGTAAACTAGTAAGACTACAGAGAGAAAATTCTAATGAAAGAGATATAAAGTATTAGTCTTAATTAAATCGATAAGTTTGAAATAGAATCAATTAAATATGACAGTAAAAAACAACTAAAGGAAATGCTATTTTATAACCTCAAATAATAGGTTCTAGAAAAAAGATAAAAAAGTGAAGCTAATGAGAAAATGATGGAAGGTTTTTTTTTGTAACATTCAAAAACGAATTATTTAACTTCAAATTACATTCTTACTATCATCATTAGTCTCTGAAAAATAAGGATAAGGAAAAGTGATGATACATGAAAATGGAAATAGTACAATTATTTTTAGAAATTAACAGAATAGTATTCATGTGAGCAGATCAGAGGAGAAACAGACAGCATAAATATATTACATAGTTGGCAACAGCTATATGTGATCATTCAAGTAAAGTCTCCCTAAATTTGATGAAATTATAGTTAACTTTTTATTTTTAATTTATTAGTACTTACTTTTATGGCATTGCTCATAATTAATTTTTTATGAAAAATAGACATATCATCTTGCAGCATTTATTTCCCACTATTAGTAGGAAGACTTATTGTATTTTAATGTTGTTATAATCCGTTATCTGTCTGTCGAATAGTTAAATTCAAGACCCATGAAATAAATATTCTTGGATAGTGACTCAACAATTTATTAGAGATGTAAGTCAGTAACTGCTTTTAATGTGGAGTCGTTATTTGCACACATATATACATGTAACCAATTACTATCGAAAGGAAATTATATGGTGAGTTTTGTATATTCAAGGATTTGTTCAATTACAGCTGCTTCTTTTCTATTGAGAAAATATTTTGTTAGAGTTGCTACCAATTGATAAAGTTAGCTTGGACAATACCTCATTCACCATCTTTATCTTATCTTATGTATAAAAGCTAAGTTTTGCTTAGTTTGTTTTGCAAAATAATTTTGTTTTTAATGGATGAACATGTATTTCTATTTCATTCCCTAATTAACAATATACATTTACTCGTCCAAATTCTAAAAGTAACTAGTCACATATATTCAAGGGGAAATCTTATGTCAAACAATCTAACAACTCATGAAAAGTAGTAAAATAAAACTCCATCGTCCCTTTGTAATAGAGACATTTGTTATGGACACGGGATTTATGAAATTTATTTTAAGTCCTGATAAATATGGGTTTTGCATGCTTTTGAGGCTTATATTTGGCTCATTTTAGTTAGCTGTCATGTAAAATATGTTCTTTAATTGCATTATTTGTACAATTTGATATTTTGACGTGTTTTTGTTAACAATGGACTTAGAAAAAGAGAAAAAAGTCAAATTTCAAGATTAGGGGAATCAGACAAAGTCAGCGGTCGCCGAGCCACCCAGCGGTCAATGGAGGTCAAACGGCCCATTGCGAAAATTATGCCCGAGTTACCCCCCACCCAGCGGTCCGCTATGTCAAAGTCAGCGGCCCACCGAGTCCGATGCCGTGAGACCCAAGAGCAATCGGCGGCCTACTGAGAACTGCTGAGTTCGAGTGACACACACATTAAGCCTTAATTCGCCCAAGACTTACCATTTAGGTTAGAGTTGTTACCAATAGGGAGGAATTCGCCTACAAGTTTATAAATATTCTGCATAACTCTACATTAATAATTCATTCAATCTAGAATTGAGAATTCGTTTTCAAAAAAACATCCACCTGCATTCCACTAATCATCAATCTTCCCACACTTGGAGTTTGGACCAAGGCTAGATAGATTGAAGACGAAGACTTCAAGATTCATCCTTCTCAGTTTTGTCTTTGGATTGTGTTTGTGTTTTGTTTCAATAATGTGGATTTTGTTACTCGTCTATGTGTAACTAGTTTGTTGAATTCTAGGGATTTGAGACTAACTCTTTAGGTTTATTTGATTTAATTCCAGTTTTTAATATCCAAGACTTTATTTATTTCGTTCAATTATATTGGATAATGTTTTTGGTTGTGTGACAGACAACGTACGTATTCTCCATTTAATATTTACACACACTCTTTCTCTCCAATTAACCACATTAACCAACAACTTATAAACTCCCATGACAACTTTTTAAGCGGAACGGAGGAAGTATTAAACTAATCCAACTATTACCAAGCAAATTTGGTGATCGGTATTTTAGAAAGTTATTTAACATTAATGTTACCGAGTGTACTTTTGCTCGACATATATTTTTACCATTTGCTTCCTAGAAGAATCGTATACATAGTAAATTTAATTATTTAAATAATCTCTAAATATTTTGAGAAACTGTGTGCTCGGAAACATATAAGTATTAAATATATAATATAGGGATTTATAAAGCAGAATGTCGTCGGAACTCGGAAACAATTTCAAGTTGGTTGGTTGAAAGGAATAACTCAATCTCTAAATATTTAAGCCAAACTCGAATTCATTTTTAAATATATATCATATTAAAAATAAATTTATTTTAATTATTTATTATAAATTAAAATTATAAAATTTTCAAGTTTATGTCTTATAAATATTTTGCAGTAGCTACAATATACGCTCATATTTAGTATTGTTCCATAGAAAAACAAAAAAAAATAGATTTTGGTTGGTTTACACTATTGGAAAAGTTTTTTACACCAAAAATGAGAATTGTGGTATGATTGAAGATGGTCTAAGCAGTTTCATCTACTCAGAAATTTATCAGTCCTTTAGTCGGCAAGTGCTAGGACATTTAATGATAAATGTATTGATAAACTTGAATTTTGCATGAATTTAGGTAGTAGACTTGGCTTATAAATTATGTAATGAGTTTGTGGAGTTGTGATGATGGGAATAGTCTATAAAAGTGAAAGTGGGAAATGACGATCACTGGAGTAGAAATCTTCACATCAAAGCTTCTGTTCAAAGTCAAATATGGATATAATCAAAAATCAAGTTTTATGTCGGGGAACAAACTTTACATGTCTATTTAAATATATTGTAGTATTTGATTATCTGAGTTGTTTTTAAATGTGTCACCAAACATGTCCTAGAGCACTGACATTTATTTAATTTTGGATTACTAATGTGGGACATTATGGTTGCTTATATCATAAATGCAAGATGGATTGGAGTAAATGACCAATATAGATTAAATTAGTGTTTGACCAGATTTTTCTTAGTTTGATTCTTGATTACCAGAGTGTAATTAGTCCTATATTATTTGCAAGTAAAGAGGTGGATTTTGAAGTAAAATAAATTACAAGAAGTAAAAGAATAGCATAAGCAAAAAGAAAATACGAGGATTAGTCGGATTCCGCCATAAGCGGTACACCTGTGGTCAAACCAAAAAAAATACTGTACAATTTTAATTCGCTAATACAAAATTCTAGGAATTAGATAAAACGTAGTTTTAACAAATCATTAAGGTCCGTGAAGCGCATGTAATATCTACACAAACATTGAAAGAATAATTCAAACTCATATGCAATTTATGATTTCCTACACATGATCTAAATATGTACATCCACTCTCATTTCAATAATTCAGTTATCATTTTTAAGTTTGGAGCCTAAATAGATTGAACACCGTAGATTTAATTCGCCAGGACATATTTATATGATATTTTAGGCCCATGCTTTCTGACTTATACTGAATCCTAATGGCGTATTATGATTATCATTTCATTCTTACTTTATTTCATCATACTATGAAGGAATGAAACCCGTAGATTCAATTCGCCTAGACACATTGATCTAATATTTTAGGTTGTTTTGTGTCCTGTTCATAATGGATTTACGATTGTTATTTCATTCCACCCTTATTTCATTCCACCCTTATTTCATTCCATTATATCACAAATGCTCTAGAAACACAATAGAGAATTCATGGTCAAATAAAAAATTAACATGTACAATAGAGTCAAAGATAGAATTTAGAAAGAAATTTAAGAATGGGCCAAAATACAACAACCCCCTGCTTCATTCGGTCGATGACAATAAGGACTACTACCTCAGAGGCTTCCTTTGTAATAAAAGCAGTTATGATACTAATTTATGAATTTCTGACCCCAGATAATTCATTTTCTGGCTTTCCCATTTAGTATCATTGGATTCAATAAAACATGTTGTCAAAATTGGACAGCTGGTTTTTCTCAAATGATGTCAATAATTTAAATTTATACGGTTGTTGACACACATATATATGTTACATTTTTCACAGTTACATTAATCAATTGAGAGCTGCAGTATTTATGTTACCCTTTGTATGATCTGCTCTCAACGATTCATACACCTAACCCTAACTAATCCAATAATTCAAAGCACATTTGGAGATCAAGGCGGACACTTCCAATAGCCCCGCCCCCTTTTTTGTCCACAACCCCAGTTTATTTGTACGCGCCCACAAAAAAAGTGTCCACAACTATAAGGTGGACACTTCCAATAGCCCCAAAATTTTTAGCCGCTTTTCATTTTATTTTTTTTCGTTTATTTTAAATCAATTATAATTAAAATCATCGGAATGTAAATAATTAGAAAACGAGGTAATTGGGACCGAATATTCGTTGTATTGAAAACGGTAAATTATACAACGAACATTTAAAAATAATACAAATAAAAACGCCGCCACCGTCTACTCGCTGGTGGAGTCGGTTTCCTCCTCATCTTCTTCGTCGTCTCCACCGTGCATTTTTTTAGAGTGAAAGTGTAGAGAGTGAATTAATGGAGAGTGTTTGAAAAGGTGTAAAATAGGTGGTGGAGGAGTGGTTTGCGGGGCGGTCGGAGCCGATGACCGGTGCACTATAGGCGCGGCGAGGCGTGACCGACGCGTCCTCGCACCCTTATCACCAGAGGGCCTAACGCTCCAAAAATGCCGTCCGCCTCGGGGCGGACGCTCCATGCACTATAGATTGGCAGGGCGGCGGCGGATTGGGGGCGGCCGGCGCGCCGCCCCTATAGTGGATGCCCTAATAATTGTATTCTCGTACACACTCAAATGATGGGTCATTCTTAATTAAATTAAACCCTTGAAAATTGTGAGGATTGGATGGTGCACAAATAAACTCCATATTAATATGATACTATTCCCTCCGTTTCCTAAAAATATAAATTCTTTTCTTTTTAGTCTGTTTCCTAAAAATAGAAACTCAGCATTTCACGAAATGAATCTCACAATCCACTAACACTAATTCCATCATTTTCTCTCCATCTCATGTACTTTATCAATTTTTTTTTCTTTCTCTTTCTTACTTTACCAATTTTACATTAAAACTTGTGTAGTTTCCAACTATACATAAGAAACAAAGAGAGTATTAGTTTTGAGTTAATCACTTTACAGTTTTATTCTTTGGACACCTTCCAAAAGACCTTGAGTAGGTATTACTACTTATACATTTTTTAATTTTCCGATGTGAGGTTGTTTGAACCTTGACAAAAATGACCACTCTTTAATTAATAATATTAATTTGTGTTAAATAAAATAATGATCTCATGAAATCATTATTTTGAGTGTAGTCTAAAGTGGAAACAAATAAAAAACCAAAAACTACCATAATCTAGAAAATATATTGCTCTGGTTTGGTCAGAAATTCATGAAAATTCTGATTTTGCAGAAAATTCAAGAAAGTGTGGCATGGTATGGTACATATATAGCATGAAAAAAAAACTGAAATCGATGCTGAAAATTAATTAGTAGCCATAAATGGTATAACAACTGAGATGAACAGCTGTGTCAAAACATAAATTTAGCATTTACTTTTACAGATAAAGATGGTAATGAGAGAATATCTTTGTAGTAAATGAGTTTGTATTGAGGGCAGGCATCTGCTTCACAACAAAATAAAGCTATGTAACTTGTGACAACACTACCTCAATAATAATGCTATTAACTCTACATATTTTACCCATTTTCAATTTTCACATGAACAAATACTATACATAATGTGGCCTTACAAAATCACTGCCATCTGCAATGAAAAATGATGTACAATTATGAATGTTGAAACATAATAAATTCACAAATTTGATCTATTTTCTCTGGAGAGTATCCTTGGCCGACTCAAGGGTAGAGACGACAGAGGCTGCGGCATTTGACAAAATGCCGCCGCTTGTCTTTGAGGCAGGAGCCGGTTGGGGTTGGGGATGCACCTCGTGCACGACTTGCACGCGCCTAACTGGCTCTTGCCTTTGCCCTGCCGATTCACAAATGTCAACTGTCTCTACCTTTTTCATTTGCCTCTGTCCAACACCACCATCCCCAGATTCCTAAAATTCAATTCTATGATAAATTAAAAATCTCAAGTATCATGTCATTTTATCAATTCAGGAAATATAAAAGAAAAACATACTACCTTCTTGTTTGCTGATGCATTCATATTTGTGTTTGCTGGTTGTTGATATTTTGGAGATTCTTCATAGGAGATTAATATGATTGTTTCATTTTTTTTTTATTTTGGAGAATTTGCTTCCGATGTTTTTGGTAAAGAAGTGGCTATGGAAACTGCTTGCTTCCGATATATTCGGGAAAATGCTTGTTCAACATACATTCCTCAATCCTCATTCAGTCAGAATTCTCAGAAATAGATAACCAAAAAAAAGGATTATATACCAAACAAAGTTGTTTTAATAAGTGGAACCTACTTTTTTGTATGGGACTTAGGACCGACAATCTTTGCACGACATGAAAATCCGATACCAATACATACAAAATTATGTTTTTGGCTCTTAATCGGATCGACCATTATTATTATTTTAAATATTTATATTATTTTGAAAAATAGTATTATACTTTAATTTTATTATTTAGACTTAAATCGTGATAAAATTTTAATTGTGGTATATTATGTTCTTATCGTGGAATATCAGACTTTATCGTATAAAATTGGGTTCAGATCGTTACCATATCGTGTCAACTCGAATTGTATCCATATTTAATGGTAGGGTTAGAAATACCACAAGGTTATTCTGCTGTGAACTAGAAACGCCATATTTATTATTGGGCCGTCAAGTATCTACTATACTATAAATATGGCCCAAATTAAATAATTAAATACCGCTAAGAACCAAGAGAAGGCCCAAATAATACTCAAAACAGAGAGAATGAAGTCGACCATGAATAACATGATTTCCTCTTATTTGCAGAAACACAAGTAAAGTAGCACACATGAATTATACAGCAGGCTGCCAAAATAAGCACAATATCTAAAACATGGTATTTTTCAGTTATATTGATCTAACAAACAACAAGGTTTGCTGCTGGCCAATAATCTATTGAACCAGCAATATTATAGTAGATGCATTATCATAGTCTTATAATAGATGATCAGTATGTAACCAGAGGAGATTCACTGCAGTGGACATCAGACACTTCCGACAACCGTTGCCGTGGAGACAACGTGTTGCTAGCAGCAGCTTCAACATCAACATTGATAATGCTTTTCCTCTTCTGAGAATCACTCTTCTGCTTCCCCTCCTCCTCCACTTCCTCCTGCTGCTCTGATAACATAGCTTGAGCTTCTGCAACAACCGATGCATCATCTTCTGCAGCATACAAGATCCTTTTCATCGCTCCCACCACCTGTCATCGATATATATCACAATCAATCAACACTCTTTTATTCATAAAGACAACAATAAGAGTTGCGTTGATGTGGTGGTGCCTACAGGTAGTTTTTCAATATCAGGTGTCTGGCACAAGATCTCAATGTCTCTCAGTTTGGCAAAGTAGAAGTCTCTCTCCTTCTCCACTCTATCTATTGATAGTTTCAGCTCTGTAATCTGCACTCACACAAAAGTAGATAAGCTTTCATATTCTCATAAGCTTTTACTGATTATTCATTAGGGGATATAATTTGTCACCTGTTGCTCGAACATTGTGCGTTCTGCTTCGGAACAACCAGATTGTCCAACACTTGGAGGAGGTCGAACTGCCTTAATGGATTGATTTGCTGCATTTGCATGAGCAGCATCATTCCTTCTACCGTTATGAGTGGCTTGTTTGGGTACAGAGGCTGAACATTTGGTTGAAGGTTGTGATGCTACAGATTTCTTGATCAGCTCTTTCCCACCCTTGCATGCCTCTCTTCTTTCCAAGGGATTGTAACTAAACATTACCCAAAAATAATTAGATAATCTGAACAGCAGGCTAATCTATAAGCATGAAGGGGCAACATTTTGTATTTTTAAAGCAAGCTACTATAGTAAAAGAGTATAGAGCAGGTTAATCAACACATCAACACAATATTGCAATTTAAGCTCCAAGGGTGTCCATTAAGTGCTACAATCCCATAATGCCCAAACAACTTTTCCATATAGCTCTTAAAGCTCCTGTTAATAAGTAGCTAAATAGTACAGAAGATGAGCAGCAAGAAAAATCTCACAACAATTGATAAGGTACGCAGAGAAAACTGCAAATAAGTAGTTAAATAGGACTGAAACTACTGTTCAGTAATTAAATAGCTTTAGTTAAATAGTTTCATCCTGATATCGCATTGTGAAACACATGAAGGATAAATTGAATAAACAAATGAATACATGAATATGATTTATACAGTATATAAGAGCCAAACACATTCTAAATTTATATTCAATCTGAGCAATGATTAGCCGCATCAAATTTGAATCTAGATCATATGTACATATGAAACTGTATCGATATATTACACATAACTCAAATAATTAACATTATTAACAAACATAAAGGAAGGTGAACAAAGGTTTAGAGCGCAGAATTCACCTATTCATCTGTCCTCCATTAGCACAATCACAGTAGCGCTTCATCCATTGCATAAATTCCAAATTGTCCAGAGGCCTTCCTTTGATCAATTTGTTCACCTCAATATGCTGCAAACAATACCAATTTAATACTACAACGAATTCACACAAAAGTAAACCTAAGGACGGAATCAAATTAGACGGAAAAAACAGAGCAACTGTTACTTAAATCTTCAATTTCCTTGATCAAAACCTAGATCGGACGAATCGATACCTTAGTGATCTTAAGTTTGTTGAAAACGTCTTGAAGGACCTTGTAGTTCTGGATGGACTCGTACTCACTCTTGGCGTCGAAATTGACTTTGTGCATCGGAACCATCCCCGGATGAACCGCATCCATCAGCTGGCAATGGACGGCGCCGGTGCAAGCCTGAAGACACAGAGAGATAATTGATTGATGAAAGGTGGGGAAATTAGTTAGGAATGGCGATGAACAGATAGATATGTACCTCTTCGACTTTGGAGAGATTGAGACGGAGAGTGGAATTGATCCATGAGAGAATCTCCGATCTTCCGACGAAGTATGCTGAATCCATCATCCCGATATTGGTTGCCATTTTCTGCCTTGAAAGTGTGTTTGGATCTTTGATTGTGTGGAGAGGAGAAGAGACGCTCTGGTATAGAGAGAGCCGTTGAGTGACGTTGTTTTGAAATGAAACGAGAGCGGGACAATTAATCATCAGGGTTTCGGGAGTGCTGGGCTTGTATTGTCGCTTTAGGCCCATTTAGGGAGATTGGAATATTTAATACGGTTGTTTTTTAGAGGAGAATCTGAAACTAGTGATGAACACCACACCACTGTGGAGATCATTCTCAAACTAAAAACAATGGAGAAACTCTAATGGTCGGCGATATAATATTTAATTGAGTGAACGGCACAAAAGGACCCTAATTTTTCGCAGTGTAACAGCAGAGACCCCTAACATTTAAAAATATTATCACAGGTATCTAACAAAATATATAATCACAAATCGTGTGTATTTTGCCATTTTCCGGATGAAAATGCCCAAATGGGCTGAAGGGCAGTTTAGACTATTTACCCACTAAACCTGCACCCTATGCTGCACATAGTCTGCATGTGTAAGATCTGTCTTGTCAAACTGAATAGTAATCATATTTCCATTCTCCTATTTTCTTTTATTTTTTTCCCTCCCTCTCTAAATGATTTCATTCGTCGTCAACTCCAGAATAGACACTCTGTTTCTTTCATCTTTCATTTTCGTCGGCTTTCATATTTCCCTCTCTAAACATAATAGGCGATTTTATTTTGTTCGGCATCTGGGAATTTAGGGGATTTCATATGTTCGGCATCTGTTCGGCATCTGGAATTTAGGGGATTTCATTTGTTCGGCATCTGGAATTTAGGGGATTTCATCTGGATTTCGCTGAATTTAGGGTAAAACTAATTTTCAATTCTTGGTCGAATTTAATGGTTGTAGGGTTACAGTCGGGGCATCTGAAAAATTTTGCAATTCTTGGTTGAAGTTTACAGTTGGGCGAAATTATGATTTTAGTTTTTGTGCTATGTGCTATCTTTCGGTGAAATTGCATTGCTGATTTGAATTTTGTACTATCGAATTGATTTCAGGTCATGTTGCAATGTCTTCTTCTTCTTCTTCTCAATCTTTCGGTTCAAGCTTCAATTGGAATTGGCCTCGTCCCAAAATTGTGAATTGTAATCACGATCTTGAGGCTGAGCTTGCGACATCTAGGACGACTGCTAACCCGGGTAGACGTTACTATCGCTGCCCAATATGGAAGGTTAAAATCATGTATTTTGTTTGTTTTTCCATTAATTTTGTTGGCAGAAAGATTAATGAGAAAGTATTATGCAGGAAGATGATTGCAAGTTTTTTCGATGGGCTGATGCGAGTCTATCCCCAAGCCACGACAGTTACTTTCAGATAGTAAAACTTGAGCGAGACCAATTCGAATCTGAACTTCGAGCCAAATCGCTACTTGAAGGTATTCTGCAAGAGAAATTGCGCATGAAAACTGTGGAGTTTGAAGCCTTGAAGTTACAACTGGGCATGAAAACTGAAGAGTGTGACGCATTGGCGCTAACAATTGGTAAAACGGCAACAACTCTCCGACAGTTAAAAATCACAATCTTGTTCTTATGTATTGTAATTTTTCTACTGTTATAACAAAGCTTTGTCGTGTTCACTCCGTCGTTATCTTCTGATGTTGATTGATTACGCTTTGTTTTCATCTATGCCTGCAATCACGAATGAGGTTACTCAACTATGAGTGAAATCACAAACTATGTACATAAATGAATACAAACCGACGAAGTACTATATCAAATGCCTTATGTTGATTGATTACGTTTTGTTTTCATCTATACCTGAAATCACGAATGAAGTTACTCAACTATGACTGAAATCACAAACCGTGTACACAAATGAATACAAACCGACGAAGTACTCTTTCAAATGCCTGATGTTGATTGATTACGTTTTGTTTTCATCTATGCCTGAAATCACGAATGAAGTTACTCAACTATGACTGAAATCACATACTATGTACAAAAATGGATACAAACCGACGAAGTACTCTATCAAATGCCACCAAAATATGTCATGATATCATTTCCACCAAAATACTAGAGTAATTTTTTACAAACTAGTCTGTAACATACATAACAGACCTATCATATTATCACTGCCACCAAAATATAACATCTCGTCGTTAACATACACATCATATCAACACTGCCACAAAATATTGTTCACCCATCCCAAACAAACACAAAGTTTTAAGATTAAGTAAGGCCCGTCAATCATGATCACCGCGGCGGCCGCATCTCTGAGGCTGAGTCTGAAGGGGTTGGCAGCGGAAGCGTGCGTTCAAAACGGATCACATGAATTTGATCTATTTAGCAGATTATTTAGACAAAATCTATTCGCGTAATTATCACATGTATCATGCTCATAACTTGAATTAAAACATGCTTTAGCACATAAAATTCCTAAAACATGCTTACTACGGAATTAGCCAATTGACCTCGTTGATTCAATCAAGAATCGATGATGGCTTGCTCCGTCTCCACGTGAAGATCTTCAATATAAGACCTCGGATCTTCTGACTGGTGTCCCGGACTATACGCTGATATTTGTGTGGGCAAATCTCACCAACGTACTAGGACTCGAATAATGGAAGACAGAACTCAGCTCACGGAGGGAGCACAATTTTCGAAAACTCTCTCAAGAGGGGGGGCAAAAATTTTGTAAAATAATTGTTGTGTTTTCTGTCTCCTTTATTCTCCTATTTATATAAGTCACATATTGGGCACAGTCAGGGATCTAAGGAAGAATCTGGAACAGGCCTCACCCAATTAGCTTTTTACTAATTAAATTGAACCCACAATTTAATATAAGCTTATATTGGAATATTACGAGCAGCCACTACAGAAGTAATATTGCACTGCCTTCCAAGTCCGAAATTACAAGTATTCCGGGTTTCCTTTAATTGTATTTGATTTATTTCCCGCGCTTAAGATGGAAACATCCATTAATTAATTAATGTCTGCTATAGACTTAATTAATTAACATATTTCGAATTCCAAGAGTGGACTTAGCAAGAAACTCTTATTTATTATTCATAGAGTAATCAAACTCCAACTAGCTAGGTTCCGAATAATAAAACATCGTTTCGAGCTCCTCTTGTGGATGTTATCAAACGAGACTCTCCTCGCGCATGTTTCAACATAATAGCAATCCTAGCACCTCTAGATAATGATCACCACTACCCAATATACCTGGATCGTTGGGTTACAAAAAACCCGCACCTTTGGTAAGTCAAAGTAGTGGATACTCAATATCGTATGCTCAATGCTAACGTACATTGATTAAGAAATTAATTCTCAAGACCTCGTCTTTCAGTAGATAGCATAAAGACTCGTCTTGCTGTTAGATCCATTCAGTGCTATACCACACCAACGTCATTTCAATAAGGTTTAGAAATAATCAGACTGACATTGCAATCTTTCGCGATAGGTAGTCTAGGCCTATCTAGGTTGTGAAATTCTTATTTTTCTTTGTTTAGAACTGACCGTGTTACCTTAAATTGGACGATGCCCACAACCGGTCTACTAAAACAAAGACTTAGACTTTGTTACGTTTGCTCATACATTTAAATATGCAATAAACAACCATTAAATGTAAAACATAACAACATTATGACAAAAATAATCTGTTGCATTTATTGGAAAATAACCATTAGAGTTTTACAGTATCCAATCACTCGAAAGGTGATTTGTAGTATACAAAACACTAACAATCTCCCACTTATACTCAAAACAGCTTTCGAGTATACAAAATAGTAGTGCACACGTCTAAATTTCTCCCACTTATACTGAAAGCGAGTTGAGGTCTTGAATGAGTCGAACTCCCATCCCTTCAACGTGACAATCGAACGGTTTTACCGCCAAAGCCTGTGTAAAAGGATCTGCCAGGTTGTTCTCTGACGCAATCTTGACCACTTTTATGTCTTCTCTCTGCACTATATCTCTAATGATATGATACTTCCGCTCTATGTGTTTGCTCGCTTTGTGAGCACTTGGTTCTTTCGAGTTTGCCACAACACCAGAATTGTCACAATAAATGGTGATGCTCTTGGGCAGATTCGAAACCACACCTAAATCCATAAGGAAGTTCTTGAGCCATACAGCCTCTTTTGCAGCCTCCGAAGCGGCCACATACTCAGCTTCCATGGTCGAGTCCGCGATGCATTTCTGCTTCACACTCTTCTAAATTACGGCTCCACCTCCTAAGGTGAACACATATCCTGAAGTAGATTTTCTCGAGTCCTGATCAGCTTGAAAGTCTGAGTCAGTATATCCCAAAAGACAGAGCTCGGCTGCATTGTAAACTAGATCATAGTCCTTAGTCCGTTTAAGGTACTTGAGTATGTTCTTTACGGTAGTCCAATGTCCTTGGCCCGGATTCGACTGATATCTTGCCACCATGCCAACAGCAAAGCAAATATCTGGTCTAGTACAAAGCATAGCATACATGAGACTTCCAACTGCCGAAGCATATGGAATCCTTCTCATTGCTTGTATCTCAACGGCGTTTTAGGGCACATCTCTTGAGATAAATGGATGTCATGTCTAAAAGGTAAGAAACCTTTCTTGGCATCCTGCATGCTAAAACGACTAAGTACTGTTTCGATGTAAGATTCTTGAGATAAGCACAACATCTTCTTATCTCGATTCCGAAGAACATTGATCCCGAGGATGTGTCCCGCGTCTCCCATATCCTTCATCTCGAACTGGTTTGATAACCATGTTCGAACTGATGACAACATCTTTTTATTGTTTCCAATTAGAAGAATGTCATCTACATATAAAACTAAGAACACCACATTCCCCTTATATACACGCAGCTTTCACTTGGGCACTTTTCGAATCCAAACTTGCAAACAGTTTGATCGAAACATTGGTTCCACGATCTGGATGCTTGCATGAGGCCATAAATGGTCTTCTTAAGCTTCCAAACCATGTGTTCTTTGCCCTTTATGGCGTATCCTTCGGGTTGTTCCATGTAGATGGTCTCCTCAAGACTGCCGTTTAGAAATGCAGTCTTAACGTCCATCTGCCATACATCCCAATCCATATAAGCTGCAATAGACAACAGTATCCGGATCGATTTGAGCATGGCCACTGGGGAGAATGTCTCATCATAATCGATGCCTTTGAAGACTTTAACTCGTCCATCGGGTCCACGTTTACGTTTATATATCCACTTGCTCCCAATGGCAGTACAACCTTCGGGTAGGACGGACAAATCGTAGACGTCTTTGTCTATTATAGATTGTAGTTCCGAATCCATTGCTTTTACCCATTCGCAATGATCGATATCTGCCTGCGCCTCCGCAAAGTTCCAGGGATCTAATACATTGCTGTCCGAGGAGTGATCCATAGATTCTCCCAAACCAATGTATCTGTCGGGCTCATGTGAGACCCTCCCACTGCGGCACAACACTACAATATTTTGAGTAGAAGTTGAAGTTTCGGGAATTGTTTGTACACTTGGTACTTATTCTTGGTTAATGGAACTTGTGACTGAAGTTAGCTCATCAAGAGTCACTTCACTGCTGGGTTTATGATTCATTACATAGTCTTCCTCTAAGAATGTCGCGTGAGTGCTCACAATGACTTTCTTATCTCGGAGACTAAAGAATTCATAACCTTTCGTTCCTTTGGGGTATCCTATAAACAAACATACCTCCGTCCTAGATCCTAGCTTAGTTGGATCCTTTTCCAATACATGAGCCGGACAACCCCAAACCTTGAGATGTGCTAGATTGGGCTTACGCCCAGTCCACAACTCATATGGAGTTTTAGGTACGGATTTTGATGGTAAATTGTCTAAAATGTGACTTGCGGAAAGCAAGGCATGTCCCCAAAATGAAATAGGCAGACGTGAATAACTCATCATCGATCGAACCATGTTTAATAAGGTCCTGTTCCTTCTTTCAGCCACGCCGTTCTGCTGGGGCGTGCCCGGCGCAGTCAGTTGGGATTGAATTCCCACTTCCGATAAGTAGTCCAAAAATTCGGCACTGAGGTATTCGCCTCCACGATCAGATCGTAGGCATTTGATATTCTTCCCATGATACTTCTCCACAAGAGTCTTAAAGTCTTTAAACTTGTCAAAAGACTCTGACTTGTGACACATCAAGTAGACATATCCAATTTTCGAGAAGTCATCAATAAATGTGATGAAGTATCGAAAACCACCTCTTGCCTCAGTTGACATTGGTCCACATACATCGGAATGAACGAGCTCAAGTACTTCCTTGGACCTATTGCCCTTAGCCTTAAAAGGCCTCTTGGTCATCTTGCCTTCTAAGCATGACTCACACTTATGAAAAGGTTCCTCCTCTAGACCTTTGATAAGATCTTGTTGAACAAGAGAATGGATCCTCCTTTCATTGGCATGACCAAGTCTAAGGTGCCACAAGTACGTTTCGTTCATTGAATTTGAAGGTTCTTTTCGTTTCTTTGAAATTTTTGATGTTGTATTGAGTTCTGATTTGCGATTATTAAACTGTGTAGAAGTGATTGTGTACAGATTGTTTTCCATGATACCACGACAGATATAAGAACCATCTTTCTTAATAACGCAGTTGTCATTAAAAGAAATCGAATATCCATCATAAACCAATTTAGAAACTGAAATTAAATTTCTTCTAAAAGAAGGTATCAACAAAACATTCTTCAAAATCAAAAATCTATCACTACTATGTCTCCCACTGCAACGGCCGCCACTTTGGTAGCGTCGCCCAGCTGGACTTCGATCTCACGATCATGTAGCCGTCTTGTCACCTGCAATAAGTCAGGATCAAAACAAATATGATCAGTGGCTCCCGTGTCAATAACCCAAGTGCAAATTGATGTCGAAGTCAAACAAGACTCGACAACTAGAGCCTGGTGCATACCTGTAGCCTTGCCCCGTTTAGGACAGTCTGGCTTCCAATGCCCCTTTTCTCCACACTTGAAACACTTCCCCGTGGGCTTCTTGTTAGCCCTCTTCTTCTTCTTTCCCTTAGCTATCCTGGCCGGTCCTGAGTTCGGTGCCTGCCTTTTTCCTTTGCTAGGCTTTAAGCCAGAGGAACGAGGCGCCGAAATCATCATGGCCGCCTTAGCCTGGACCATAAGGTCCTCTGCCGACTGGAGTTCAGTCAACAGCTCTGCCAAGGTGTAATTCCTTTTGTTCATCTCGAAGTTGAGCTTGAACTGTTGGAAGCTAGGGGGAAGACTTTGAAGGATTATCGTTACCTGGGACTCGGGATCGATTGTCCCTCCCAAGACCTCAATTTGGTTGAGGTAGCCCATCATCTCGAGGACGTGGTCCCTCACATACGAGCCTTCCTTCATTGTCTTCGACATGATACTCCGAAAGGCTTGAGACTTTGCCGTTCGATTCTGAGTACCAAAAAGATTTTTGAGATTCTGCATAATCTCGGCGGTTGTTTCCATGGCTGAATGCTGATGCTTGAGTACTGAAGACATAGAAGCCAACATGTAGCACTTAGCCATCTCATTCGCCTTATGCCACCGTCTGTGTGCATCTCTGACTCCTGCCGCAGCGGTAGCCGCCGGCACTGGAGGTCGCGGGGTGGTGAGCACAAAGATGTACTCATCTGCTGTGAGAACAATGTCCAAATTTTGTTTCCATTCTATGTAATTTTGGCCCTGAAGTTTATTTTCTTTGAGAATTGCGGAAAGTGGATTGAATGACATATTGACGATTTGATTTGCACTGCAAAACAGAGTATTTTACTATTGTCATAAACTTAGGTAAGAAGTTTGATTAGATTAACCAAAAACTTTTCAAAATCTTACAACTGTAAAATTAAAATTTTGTACCCTCCAGAGGAAGTCAATACGCATTAAAATCTTACAATTTTACTGGTCACAACACCGACGAATAGTCCAGAGACCACAGAGTGGCATGGCCGCCTAATGTTGCCTAAGCAAGACCACCGAATTTAGCATTACAGAGTCTCATTTCTACAACACACTCCCATAACAATGCTTGTGTGCTGCTAACAAGATCAAGCTATCTCATAAATCCTGTGTGAACTTCTGAATCTCGCAGTTTCTTAGGATTATTGTCCCCACAGAGCAGGTGGCGATAATATTGGAAACTACATTCTAGTTCATACTATTTATATTTGAGAAGTCCGCCCTCATTAACTTGCTATTTTCTTAGGATTATTGTCTCCACTGAGCAGGTGGCGATAATATTAGAAAAAAGGCTTCATAAATTGCAGACCAATTGATGGAGACCATATACAAACGTTGAGTTCGTAATTATAGCTTAGATATTTTGGGTTATGGTTTTACTTTAATTATCCTTAGCCTTGAGGCAGCTTAAGGCTTAATTAAATTCTGTTGGTATTTAATCTACTGGATAATTAAATCTTTTATTAATTGGTATCTTCCATTAGGAAATTATTGTTCTAGAATATAATTTTTATTCATGTCTACTATAAGGTATGTCTAAAATAAACAAATTATTTAATTCTTAATAAGACATGAAAAATTAAATTCAAATTAATTCCATGTTCAAGATTAGGAAGAGATATTTCATTATTTAATGTATTATACATATCTATCCTTTTTAGGATCTTAGATATATAAATATTAGGAAACTATTAAATTATTCTTATCCATATCATCTAGGAATCAAAATATTATTATTTATTTCCATAGATATAGAAAATAATAAAAATATTCCTTAAATCTAGATAAATATTAGGAAACTATTAAATTATTCTCATCTATATCATCTAGGAATAAAATAATATTATTTATTTCCATAGATATAGATAATAATAAAATTATTCCTAAAATCTAGGTAAATCTTCCAAAAAATTTTATTTCCATTAAATAATAATATTTTAATGATATCTTTTAATAAAATAATTAAATAATCATTAAAATAATCTTTCATCGTTATCTCATCTACGAGGTTCGCACGAACGATGAACGACGAAAATCCGACAAGTTCTTCGTCGGACCACGACGCATGAAGCGTCTCGGGCGCCTGGCTCGTCGGCTGTTGCAGCTTCTCGGCCAGGCGCGAACACGGCGGCACGCGCCTCTCGGCCAGCTGCTCGACGCCTGTCTCGGCGTCTCGGCTCGTCGGGTGCCGACGCTTCTCGACCAGGCGCTCGCACGGTGGCGTGCGCCTCTCGGCCAGCGTCTCGGCGCCTGGCTCGACCCTCCGAGCCGTCGGGTGTCGCGAGCTCTTGGCCAGCGGCGCGCACGGTGGCGCGCCCGCTCTCGGCCAGCTCGGACCTTCCGCCTAGGGTTCGGCCCGGTGTCTCGCGGTGTCTCGGTGGCTCTCGGACGAGCCACCACTCCGCGCCAGTCACCGCCGTGTCGACCTTGACCCGGGTTCCGTCTGGTGCGTGTGGTCTCGGCCGGCGGCGCGTACGAGTCCCCACTCGTTCGCGCGTCGCCCCGTGATCACGGCTCCCACTGTCTCGACATCCTTTTCTCGATTGCACGTGGTGCGTTCGAGCAATTCAAGTTCTTTGATTCGATAGTTCTTGAGTTCATCATGCATAATTAATTAAACAAAATACCAAGAACATGCTTCGCAATCAAATAACACATGCATACATTAATTTCGCAAAATTTAATTCCAAATAATCAGAGCCAAAGACTGGCTCTGATACCAGCTGAAGGGGCTGGCAGCGGAAGCGTGCGTTCAAAACGGATCACATGAATTTGATCTATTTAGCAGATTATTTAGACAAAATCTATTCGCGTAATTATCACATGTATCATGCTCATAACTTGAATTAAAACATGCTTTAGCACATAAAATTCCTAAAACATGCTTACTACGGAATTAGCCAATTTACCTCGTTGATTCAATCAAGAATCGATGATGGCTTGCTCCGTCTCCACGTGAAGATCTTCAATATAAGACCTCGGATCTTCTGACTGGTGTCCCGGACTATACGCTGATATTTGTGTGGGCAAATCTCACCAACGTACTAGGACTCGAATAATGGAAGACAGAACTCAGCTCACGGAGGGAGCACAATTTTCGAAAACTCTCTCAAGAGGGGGGGCAAAAATTTTGTAAAATAATTGTTGTGTTTTCTGTCTCCTTTATTCTCCTATTTATATAAGTCACATATTGGGCCCAGTCAGGGATCTAAGGAAGAATCTGGAACAGGCCTCACCCAATTAGCTTTTTACTAATTAAATTGAACCCACAATTTAATATAAGCTTATATTGGAATATTACGAGCAGCCACTACAGAAGTAATATTGCACTGCCTTCCAAGTCCGAAATTACAAGTATTCCGGGTTTCCTTAAATTGTATTTGATTTATTTCCCGCGCTTAAGATGGAAACATCCATTAATTAATTAATGTCTGCTATAGACTTAATTAATTAACATATTTCGAATTCCAAGAGTGGACTTAGCAAGAAACTCTTATTTATTATTCATAGAGTAATCAAACTCCAACTAGCTAGGTTCCGAATAATAAAACCTCGTTTCGAGCTCCTCTTGTGGATGTTATCAAACGAGACTCTCCTCGCGCACGTTTCAACATAATAGCAATTCTAGCACCTCTAGATAATGATCACCACTACCCAATATACCTGGATCGTTGGGTTACGAAAAACCCGCACCTTTGGTAAGTCAAAGTAGTGGATACTCAATATCGTATGCTCAATTCTAACGTACATTGATTAAGAAATTAATTCTCAAGACCTCGTCTTTCAGTAGATAGCATAAAGACTCGTCTTGCTGTTAGATCCATTCAGTGCTATACCACACCAACGTCATTTCAATAAGGTTTAGAAATAATCAGACTGACATTGCAATCTTTCGCGATAGGTAGTCTAGGCCTATCTAGGTTGTGAAATTCTTATTTTTCTTTGTTTAGAACTGACCGTGTTACCTTAAATTGGACGACGCCCACAACCGGTCTACTAAAACAAAGACTTAGACTTTGTTACGTTTGCTCATACATTTAAATATGCAATAAACAACCATTAAATGTAAAACATAACAACATTATGACAAAAATAATCTGTTGCATTTATTGGAAAATAACCATTAGAGTTTTACAGTATCCAATCACTCGAAAGGTGATTTCTAGTATACAAAACCCTAACAGAGTCCTGGTCCGTGTGCTTGGTCCCGGGTCCGAAACATTAGGCTGCAACATTTAATAGTATAGTACGTATATATGAGAAAGCACTGCGTACAAGTAGAGAATATAGTTGCAAATACTTATTGCATAGTACCTCTTGGCGTCGGTGATTGTTTGACGATTCAGGCAAAATACTCTCACCATGTTCATGTGACCCGTTGTGCTGCGAAGTCTCCCCAACCTTAGAACGAGCATCTGTCCGAGGATCATTGCTGCATGTCCTCCTATTATGACCTTCTTGACCCCACCGAAGACATTTCATCACGAAGGTGCGACGCAATGACTCACCTCCGTCCGCATGAAGACGAATCTGGGGCTCCTCACGTCTCAGTTTCTTGGCCTACCACGCTGTCGCTTTGACCTCGGGGGCGCCAGTTCCACCGCACCATCAGAAGTAGTGTTGGGACAATTGTCCACCCCATTGATTGGGTAAAGGACATTCTCGTACAGCATGATCATTGTTGACTTCAAATAATAGCGGGAAACAAATCGCGTCACGTCGTCGCCATTCTTGTTGATTGTTGCGATAGCATGAGTGCACCGGATTTCGGTTAGCTGCCACAATCTGCAGGATCATGTAAAATCGTGCATGTTGACAACATATTGGCCAGATGGCCCAGTTACTTGGTACGAAGACTGTCCGTTCCATGTAGCCCTCCACGATGAAGCCCGCGCGTACCACTTATCAACAAGCTCCTTGATAACAGGAGGGACTGCGTGATCGTAGCTTCTGATCCACTGGCCTCTGATCTGAATTCTTTCCATTTGACTTGTTCGAATGTCCTCCAACATGCTGATAATTGCTTTCTCTCGAGTCAATGCAATCTTCGAATTGAATGTCTCACAGATGTTGTTGAGGAGCACATCACAACAAGTGTGTGTAGAGAAAAATGCCTTGACCCACTTTTCTTTGGGAGCAACTCCAGAAAGCCACTGATGTGCTTGGGGATACTCGGTCTGCAAAGCATCCATCTTGTCCACATAATGTTCGAGGGTGGTACTCGAGGCAATCTCCCACAACCGGTCTTTGAAATTTTCTCCGACAAATCTCTTCTTGAAATTGTTATATATGTGCTGCACACAGAAGCGATGCTCGCTCTGTGGGAATTCCTCAACAATCAACTTTGCAAGGCCCTGATGCAACACAACAAAACAAAAATTACGACAAAATCACAGTTGCAGTACATAATGTATAGATCAAATCACAGATAACATTAAATCACTTACCAAGTACATTATGTAATATTGAAATCACAGCGGCCATACCTTTTGTTGGTCAGACATAAACACATATCGTGGGCCATTTGCATGCAATTTAAGGTCATCAGCCAAGTACTCCACGAACCACTTCCACTGGACATAACTCTCGGTCTCAGTCACAGCCCAAGCAATCGGCCACCAGCCATTGTTGGGATCAATTCCCATTGCTGTCATGAGCTGTCCTTTGTACATTCTTCGCAAGAAACAAGCGTCGAAGAAGATAATTGGCCGACATAACTGCATCCATCTCTTTTTCAATGGTCCTAGACCGCAGTAGAACCTCAGGAATCTCGGACCCACGGCGCCAGAATCCCTTGTATTCTCATAATGTATATGTATGTTGGAATCAGGGTGCGTCCGCTCCAATTCGGCTTTGTAGTAGAACAAGTTTCTGTATTGGTTTGCCGCAAACCCGAATATGCCATCCAGTGCGTGCTCTCTGGCCCGATATGCCTTCATCCTACCTATCTTCAGGCCAAAATCTTCATCAACACACTTCCGTATAGCTGCAAGTGGAATGTGAGGGTTGGCTTTGATCTTCTCCATATAACGCTCACCTAGCCACTTTGTCGTCAG
The DNA here is from genome assembly GCF_004379255.2 of Salvia splendens. NCBI lineage: Eukaryota > Viridiplantae > Streptophyta > Magnoliopsida > Lamiales > Lamiaceae > Salvia > Salvia splendens. Next base: position 1,154 of record NW_024598578.1, on the reverse strand, counting down.
CCACTTCGAATCCAACGCCTGAGAGCATGTACGCGCGTGATCGCGTTGCATATTCATCACCACGTAATCCTGACCGTTGTGTACTTCGTGCTTCCTCAAGTACACATACCACTCACAGCCTTGCCCTTTACAAATCGCACGAAGTTTGTCGTCGTCATTTCTTTTCACGTGCACCCGCCTTCTGGTCATTATTGCGTACTGCCTCAACACGTCATAGAAGAAATCTCTATGCTTAAAAACATCACCAGGCTTCCACAACGGAATCTCATTACTCATGAGCTTGAACGGGGTAAACTTTATGCCTCTCTTCTTCAAACCCTCTAAATCCTCAAGGTCATCAATATCTTGTAGCTCGTCCACCAATTCTTCCTCTAAAAGTGGGTTATCTGTCATGTTCCTATTGTCCACATAAGGCGAATACTTCCTCCTCCGTTTATCCCTGACCCCCCTGACCCTGGCTGGACTTCGCCTTCACCCGGCTGGTCTTCGCCTTCACCCGGCTGGTCTACATTCTCTGGCTCATGTCGCGCATGTTGTTGGAAAATGGATTCGTAATATGAGGTGAAAAGCTGCTCATCACGGCACATGTGTGCCAACAAGATAAAATGGTTCATCTCATCATCTTCATCATCGGTCGGCGGTCCCTCGTTATGGAGATGGCAGCCATCCGGAACGTACTCAAACGATGGAATGTATACCTCCTCTTGAGGTTCTACTTCTGGCCCATCATGTGCTTCCGGTCCACCCTGCACTTCAGGCCCATCATGCACTACATGTCCAGCATGTTCCACATCACGTTCAAGTCCGGACATTAGCAATTCATCCGAAATCTCCTCGATAATGGGAACTTCTGACTGCAGTTGACATTGAGGTTCGTCTGAAAAATCCAGGGTCAGGTTGTACACATTGTCGTCAACATGTTGAACATCTTGACTATGAATAGATTGACCCATCTTATTTAACATAAAATCACAAATTAAACACCATACATACATAAAAACATAAATCACAACTCTAGTACAAAGGTGTGCACTAACCTCTGCCACGATATCAGGGTCTACATTGCTTCATTTCATGCTGCCCAATCTGACCAAAAGATGAATCACATATGAATACCAAACATAAATAACAAATCGCAAACATAGTCCACAGTG
>NW_024598577.1:0-19745 GCF_004379255.2 Salvia splendens | reverse complement strand
ATTTAATAGCTTAATATATTGATATATCCTTTGACCTATTTATAAATAAATACTTATAAATCTAATGCATATTCATAGCCTGTTGAGTGCCTAATTATAAGAGAGAAGAAAACCAATTAACTTTGATATCTGATCATCAATTTTGTGAAATTATGCAAGGTGGTAGGCTGGTAGCTATATAAAAAGCAATTTTCTATTGTGATTATATTTTTGTGCAATTTAGTTATATATGTTTAAGGAAGATAAATAGAACATCTAGTCATTTAGAATGGGTGGGTAGGTACGGTATACCTTATCGAAACCACCATACAGTATACCTTACCGTAAATTCGGTATACGAAAAAGTCATACCTTTACCTTTCCAAAGTTTTCGGCATACCGAACTTCGATATACCTTATTTTCGGTATGACGAATTTCCATACCGATACCGTACCTCATTTTCGGTATACCGTATCAAAGTTCGGTATACCTGACTTTCAACATCAATTAAAATAGAAAATTTGAGTTTTTAGAATATTATTTATATTTTCTAATTTTAAAAATATATAAAATATATTTAATTCAGAATTATATTTATATTTCACAATTGATTTATAATTTAAAAATATATAAAATATATTTTGTATATAATTATATTTATATTTTATAGTAGATACCTTAATTTACTGTATATGCCGAATTTCGGTATGCAGCGGTATACCGCGGTATTTGAAAAATCATACGTTACTTTGCTGGAATCTTTCTGTAAGGTTTCATACCGTACCGAAAACCACGGTATACCGATATTTCGGTATTTCGGTATTTTTCCCCAGTCCTAATCTAGATGCATATCACAATGATAAATAAATCAATTTCAGGAATTGGAAATGAATGAAAAATTAAAAAAATAATAACTATAATAAAATATAACAAAACTAACATGCATTTATTCTCACAAAGCTACATAGTATATAGCTAGAAATGCGCAGTTAATAACATTATAATGAAGGATCATGAATTTAATATACTAAAATAATTGCACAATTATGTTTACGCGGCACAATATTACGGTTATTAACGTATGGACTTATTTTATACTCATAAATAGCTCTCATAGTCATATAGTATAAAATTTTTATTTATAAAATGATATTATCATACCCCACCGGCCACTCACCTTCCTGGTCAAAAATACAAAATCATCATGATCTAATTAGCCGTACAAAAAGATTAGTGTAACAACTAACAACTTATAAAAGCAAATATTTTAATGTGCACATATCTCACCTTTGAAATATAAAATCCTCCAACGATAATGACTTCATCGTTGAGTAATGAGAGTAAAAAAATACCTTCTTTGAATTGAATTTTCACCAATTCTATAGTGCGATAGCTCCACACTAGATATTGAAATTAATTTTTTTAATTCTTATGTCATGTATTACTAACAATATCCTTTGTATTAACTTCGCTTTTTGATGCCAGCAACGACTTTATTCACTATAATCGATCCAATGGTTCCATTTTCTAGATCCGTCATTGGCATCAAAACTCAAGCCAGTATTTTTTGATAATTCACCGTTATCCAACAATATAAACAAGATTACGAAAGATGCGTGGCACGTGCGAAACAGAAGGCAGATCCCTCGAGCAAGAAGCGCAGCGTGGTCTTTGGTTATGGCTGCAGAGTGTTTCAAACACGCTTTCCAATTTATACCTAATTTTCCCGCGTTCTCTTCTAATTCTACCCAACTTGACTCCTTGTTCCCTACCAATCAAACACTATAGCTGTAACAACAAAATTAACTAGATAAATACCTCAAAATATTTAAGTTTACCACCATATTTAATTCAATTCACCTCTATAATAGTAGTAACATTTTTGACTCCCAAACTTGTCTATTACTACTACAAACTTTGCCCCGACAACTTTTTGTGGTCAAGGAAATTATTTGTCTGTTTTTGCTACATGGTCTTGTCCTTATTGATATTTCTACTATTGGTTTGAAAAATATGGTGAATTGGTGGAGAGATGATATTTTCATTCTAAATATCACTAATTACAAGTTGAAATGTTAAGTATTGCATAATAAAGCCGTCAATGAATTAGGTTATAGGGTCAACTTATATGTAAGTCTACAAATTACTAGATATTGTTTGGGATAGTATTAATATGTTATGAAAATTTGGTAACATTTTCTCAAAAATATCAAATATTTGATCATAAAATGATATTTACACCTTCTGAACTAAGAAAATGCCAAAACACTTTAGATGTAAATCGATAATATAAATATATACATTGCATATAGTAGTAGGTATATATAGTATATGATTTAGATTCAAAAGGGCATTAATTTTCTACGTCACGAAAAGGGATTTGACGTGTGTGGGAGAGTGTTTTCCTTTACTTGACACGTCCATATATTTCATTAATACACTATTACAAATATTGACCTACTCAAATCACAACCTCTAATAGTATATTTCATCTTTTTGACTACTTATTTTATACTAGTATATTTAAAGTTTAATGAAAAATTGAATGTATTTACAAGGTTTTCTTGTCCCCCCTTCTGCCTTCCCCTACTACTTAAGCCCAGCCAGGATTGAGCTTGAGCTATACTCAACCATCTCTCTCTCTCTCTCTCTCTCACACACACACACACACAAACACAAAACCTCATGGGAGAAATATTGAAGGAAGATCAAATAGTGGAGTTCCAAGAGGCCTTTAGCCTATTTGACAAAGATGGAGATGGTAATTAATAAACTACTTTTACTCTTGATCATTCATTTTTTGGACATGTTTTAGGAGATTTTGATGATATATTTATTGATGTAACATAACTGCAGGTTGCATTACCATTGAAGAATTGGCGACTGTACTAAGGTCTTTGGATCAAAACCCTACTGAGGAAGAACTCCAAGACATGATCAACGAAATCGATTCCAATGGAAATGGCACCATTGAGTTTTCCGAGTTCTTGAACCTCATGGAAAAAAAATGAAGGTAACTAAATTATTACAAAATTATTTTGTTCGTAAAGAAAAGAATTGTTTTGTTGTTATTTGATTAATTATTTATGTAGATTTATTTCTGATAATTTCGATGATTTTTGGCAGGAAACTGATGCAGAGGAAGAGCTGAAGGAGGCTTTCAAAGTGTTCGACAAGGATCAAAACGGCTACATCTCAGCTGAAGAGGTATCAATTAATCTATTACTTATGTTAAAAGAATTAAATCTATCTAAAGAAACCCATTTTACATAATTTTTTTTGGTAGGTGATGTATTTATTGTTTTCTTATTGTTCATATCCATATTTTTTTATATTTATGTGTGTGTGTTTTAGATGTTAACTACGATTGCTCATCATCCGTAGTGACATTGTACTTGATAAGTACCATAATTTAATTGCCATATTTTTTATTTTCGTCGTATTCATTTATTACATGATTTCCTCGTCCAATTTGGATTTTTGTCGCCTAGCAAAATTACAAAGTGGTAAAAAAAAGACGGTATAAAATTGAATTCACTCTCAGTGCTCATTTTGCCTATAATCATTAGTTATATTGTTTTCATTTTGTCTCGTTTCTCTTTTATTATACCAATATTTTAGCATTAAATTAATTGGTATCGTCTACTATCAAGATTATAGGTAAACCCAGTTTTTTTTAGTGTTTCTGCACACATCCATCTCCAATACAATGAACTTTACCAAGTTTAAACTAAGCAGTGCACTTGGACTTTTTGAACTTCACTTTCACCTTTTAAATAACATTCCTTACACTATTAAATAAATTATTAAAACTAATTAAATTCGATTTGTGCAGCTTCGACGCGTGATGATCAACTTAGGGAGAAAATTAACAGATGAAGAGGTGGAGCAGATGATAGGGAGGCTGATTTGGATGGTGATGGACAAGTTAATTACGATGAATTTGTTAAGATGATGATGGCTCTTGGATAATTGAAGACGAAGACTGGTTCAGATTATTTGTTAATCCTATGTTTGATTAGTTTAATTTGCTTCAATTGTCTGATTAAGGTTAAGCAGTTAAGCTTTTGTGTGTAGAGAGAAAACAAATAAAGAAAATATGTCAGTTACAAGTAAGTAGGATTGGTTGATTAAGTTATTCCTTAAGGATGAGTGTATGGCTTTCTCTAAATAGAGTAATTAGTTTGTGATTGTATTCTTTAAATTGTAGTTCATTAAAAAATTACTACTACATGATTTTATTGTTAAGCATTGAAAACGAGACATTAAATATATATACTTCCTCTGTTTAAAAAAATAATTTTAGCATTTTAAGCCTCCACAAAAATTAGATTAATTCTGTATAAGCAAATTTTAAACAACTAACAATAAGGATCTCATAATACTTCCACCAACTTTTTTTCTTTTCTTCTCTTATTTTATTAATTACGTATTAGAACGCGTGTCATCTATAAATTGGTACATTTTTTTATGGACGAAGAGAATATGCATTTACGTATAACTCGACATACGGGAAAAGCCTTGAGCTATGATATTTTTACTCTGTCACTCGCATTTTCCATAACTCAAGTGTAATTGTATTGTTGGGTTACAAACCCCATCCCTCATCGAGTGTTGGAGGGAAGTTGGAAGGTGTATATAATCTATGTCAAACCCTAATTAGTTATAGACTTTTTGGGGGTGACCCAAAACAAATTCGAGCTGGCTTGAGCTAAAGCGGATAATATCAAACTAATGTTGCGGTCGACAATATTACATCAAAAACATTATAATGAATTCAAATAAGATTAATAAAATATTATATGGTGCTCTGGTTTTACAATAAGCTTCAAGTCAATATGAAGATTTGTTGGTATGCTTGACCTTTGACTGGAATTGTTATGGTTCGAGCTTATTTTCCTAGTCTCAAAAAAATAAGATGTGCGAGTGGCAAAATAACACATAATAGCTGGAGAAGAGCTTCTAAATTTTAATGATAAAATTGTTACAATAGAAAAATATACTCCTATGTAACCACATTACGACCACTCGACGAGTGGTAAATCAATTGATTATATTGTGCGGTTCAACTTTAGCTAATTTTACCATTTTGTCCTAATAGTAAAATAGTAATGGAGTAGAAATTAATGTAAAATTTTATTTCAAATTTTTAATAAACGAGGCAAGAGAGAAATAAAAAGAAATTTTTTTAAAAAAATGAAGGGATTATTAAATTATTTCAATATATCCACTAATCATTACTCCCTTTGTCCACGAGACCAAGTTAATCGTACACAAGTTTTAAGAAATGTAATAGAAAGTGAATAAAAAAAGTTGGTGGAAGGTAGGTCATACTTTTAAATAAGTTTTAAAAAAACTTTCGATATTTAGATTCTCTAATTTTGAAAAATGACCCGAAACGATCAAATATGTCTGTTTTTTTTAGGACGGATAAAATATCTAATATTTCGCAGTTTGAAGCCCAATTTTCTGTTTCACTGTTATTTAATAACCCAAGAACCTTATATCGGCCCAAAGTATTTTTGGCCCACAAAATTGTACTAATATATAAACAATCAAAATTATCATTACATCCGATGAATATTAACTCCCTATTTCCCGCTTAACTTGGCCCATTTCATTTTCAGGTTATCCACTTGACTAAATGTTTTTTTTTTCAATCACTTTATATTATGTTAATTACATATATAGGTCACACATCTTTACACAATATCCAGGCGCCCATGTCCCCATGGCCAACAGTATCCGAGACGCTAGAGCCGCCTCCCGCCTCTCTGCGACCGCGTCTGGATCGCACACGGGGATGGCTACCACTACCCTGGTCTCGGTGTTGAACAGGAATCTGGAGGTGCAGATGATGAAGCAACTTCAGGAGAACGCCAGAGCGTACGAGACCGCAACCGACCCGGTCACCAAGGGAGTGTACTTCGAGCTCATGCAGAGGCTCAGGGAGCAGCTCGGTTTGAGGGGGCGGCGACGCGGGCAGCGGGGGCGGTGGTGAAGAAGAAGAAGCCGATGATTCTGATAATACCACAAAGTAGACGGTGGCGGTGTTATTTTTATGTTTTTTAATAAAATTTTTGTTGTATAATTTTCCCGTATCTATAATACAACGAAGATTTGGTTTTAAATTTTTTTTATTAAATTATGTTTTTTTCAAATTAATATAGTCCGATAATTTTTATTCTAATTGAATTAAAATATATCAACAATTGAAAAAATAATGTGATTTGTGGTTGTGGCGTGTCCACTATTAGGCTGGACAAGTTTTTTTGTGGCTGTGGACAAATTTTTGTAGCTAGAAACAAGAATTTGTGGCTTGGCCCCTGAGCTTGGCCAAATTATTGTGAACACTCTTAAGAGCATCCACAACCGTGTTCTTGCCAGCGACACGGTTGTGGGCCCGGACGGTACTATTCATGCCTGCTCTCTGGCAAGAGCACAACACCCACAACTGTGCTCTTCCGCAAGGACGAGCACAATTAATTTAATATTCAATTAAACATAAACATTTCCATAATACTAAATTCATTAAAAATCACAATAAATATTACAAAATACAAATAAAATAAAAAAGACATAATTAAAATCCTAAAAATTAAAAATTACATAATTAAAATACTAAAAATTAAAAATTACATAATTATTGGCTAATATTACCCGAGGAAGACTACTCATCCGGCGGCAACAACCCCAATTGTATTTGGAGACCTTTTATCATGGTCTCATGTGTTTCAAGTTGCGTGGGAGTCATAGATGACCTATCGGCCATATTGAGTTGGCTTAAGAGCATCCACAGCGAGTTGTTCGGGGGTGGAGGTGGCACATAGGGAGCGGGAGCGGCTTCGGGAGTGGCTTCGGGAGTCGAGCCGCGACGACGGTTGGCCGCCGCCTTCTTCCTTCCTTGGGGGCGGCGTTGGGAACCGCTCGGTCCGGCGTCGGGGCTACCCAAGTTAGCTCCGGCGAGTTGGCTAGCCACTTCTTCCGAGCCGGAGTCGGATAGGGCTACCGACCTTGATCGTTTGGAGGAGCCGCTAGAGGAGGATGTTATGCCTCCCTTATACTTCGGGTGCGTCCGCGTCTCCTGCCAAACGTTAAGATATTTGAACGACTTACCGTTCATGGATTGGTAGGTGCTCAGCGCGGCGGTGATGATGTCGACCTCGTTTCGGCCGCTCCCGGCATTCCGGGACTCCTGGATGAAATAGCCGTTGAACTTGCCAATTTCTTCGTTGGCTCGGCCGATGCAGTTGCGCACCATACTCTCGTTGCGCTCGATCGTTCCGGGCGGCCGGTTTGCATTGTACCGGCTAGAGACGCGCCACCAAAAGTGATCGCCGGATTGGTTCGTTCCAACCACCGCATCTTCGGAGATTTCCAAGTACGCCTTGAACAATCTTTCCATCTCCGCCGGTGAGTACGGTGTGCGGACACCGGCGCGAGATGGAGGAATCGGCATTTGGGAAGGGGCGCGATGCCTAGGCTCCGGTGTCCACCCGTAGCGCCCTTCGGAGGCACCTTGGTCGTCGATTAGGTATGGACGGTAGCCACCCGGAACGGCCGAATCTTGGGTTTGAGGAGGGGCCGAATATTCCGTTTCCGGACTAGGAAACGGTTGTGAACTGAACCATTCGGGGTTCCAACCGTGGGAGCCCGAAGGGTTATCGTCTTGGCCGGACATAGTGATGTTTTAGGGTATGAGAGAATGAAGATGAAAATGGATATGAGAGAATGGAGATGAGAATGGATATTGGAGAATGATGATGAGAGTTGTGTAGTTTGATGTGAATTTTTGGGGTGAAATTGGGGGTATTTATAGATGAAAGTGTGTATTTTTGGGGTAAAAAATGAAAAAAAAATTAAAAGGTGTAAAAAACGGTTATAAACGGATATATTTTTTTGGGGAAGTGAAATTTTTTTTTTTATTTTTTATCGTTTTTTTAATATAAAACCGATTTTTAAAAAAAAAAATAAATTTTTTTTAAACACAACGGTCGAGCCGTTGACGAATGGGAGGCGCGCATGTGTGCGTCCGCTGGCACGGACGTGCTCGATACATTGAGCAGCGCCGTGCCAGCGGCGCGAGCGCAGCGGCGGCGGATGGCGTCCGTGCCAGCGGCGCGGACGGCGGTGGCGACGGACGCCACCGCTGCGCATGCTCTAAAACTCATGCCCATAATAAGAGTGACAATTATTATGGGACGGAGAGAGTATCTCTTACTTTATTCTTTTCTTTTAATATATAAAATAAAACTATATAAAATCTCAACTCATATAAGCAAATGGTCAAATCTTATTTAAGATAGAGGGAATATAGACTAAGTAATTTCTTATATGATAAATGAATTATTTATCAAAAATAATTTATAATTAACCTAAATTAGTTTCGAACTCATCTTATCATTCATAATACACTCTTCTTTTATTTAACTGGAAAGGATAGAAATTAGTAACCACGCCACGTACATACCCCATAGATTAGTTTTATTGCCTGCCATATGAAGTTCAACGAATAATAAGCTAAAACATTTAAACAAAAACCAACTAAATTCATTTGAAAATTCCATCTTGATTCTTTAACTATTTATGTTTCAAGTTTCAACATTTAAGGAATTCCCTGGAACTATTAAAGCTGGTGCAAAGCTACTTTCGATCAAAGACTAATTAACGTTAACATTCTTAGTCATTAAAATATTGCAAAGCTACACTTACGTCTTAGGGAGAGACGCATCTCCCTCATGCGTCTCTTAACCCATATATATGAAACCATTTTTGGTTGTTTCTCTTTTATAGAAACATCCTTGAATGTTTTATGTTTCACTTTCGATGTGTGACAAAATCATTCTTGGTTCTTTCCATTTTATAGAGACATCCATGAATGTTTTATGTTTAACTTTCGATGTGGGACAAAATCATTCTTGGTTATTTCTCTTTTATATAGATTTTTTGTCAGTCTTTTTAGCTTTTCTCTCTTATTGTTAGGGATGTGATTCCCACAATCACTTGTATATACATACATACATACTATATCAATAGGTAAACTAATAGATAGATTCTCATGTTTAATTAAGTTATTAAATTTTCCATTTGTGATGTTTGCGTGTGCATGATTGAAGCTTTGCTTCAACGCCAAGTTCTTTTGCGATATCTAAATGGCAACATCATCAAAGCTATGTGCATACCGAAAATAACGAGTACAAGCATTTTAATGAATAAAAAAAAATTATATTTATTGATAAAAGTCAATATAAACCTAAAAGCATAACAAAAAATAAAATCAGGAGATATAATTAGTTTAAAAACGCCTATAAATACAAACTAAAAAATACAATATATTTTCAATATAAATTTATAATGGAGTGGATGAGAAGGTATTAACAAACCGAAGAAAATGAATGCAATAACACGGCAGAATCTCTGCAGTTTTTCGAAAGAGGCATCTTGATGAATATTTAATTAATAGCTTTGAAATTACATCCATCATATATTTAATAATTATTCAGTTCCCTTTTTCCCATTTTCTTTCTCTTTCCCTTTTTTCCTAATCTATTTTTGGGTAGTATATAGAAAATATCTACACATATCAAAGTAGATTCCTTCACCACAAGAAAGGAATAAATAAATCTAAAGTTCTCGTTGTTAAGACAACACCTCAACATTTGAACTTTCCGAATTCTAATTTGAAATTTACACACAATTTTCATATATTCGAGCTGTGTCTTCTTTTAATATACTTAGCTTTTTCATTTAGTATTTGTCCCGGATTTAGTCTCTATTTCAACTCTAAGTTTGCAAGGGTTCCACGAAATAGATGCATCATTTCACAAATGAGTGAAATAGATGTAGGTAGCTACTGCTCCAATCGAAATTACATGAAGTTGTATCATATAATCAACATAGATGTATCAAAGATAAACGTAAATAAATAGACGAAATCACATCGTACAATGCAACACCAATTAATCCACATTTACTCATGTTTAAATTGAATATTTTTTTTGAAATTTATTGTTAAAGAAATATTTGAAGTTTCAAATAATATCATTTCAATGTAACAATTTGAAATTTATAATTAAAGTAAATATTCGAAGTTTCAAATATTTGAAAAAATAGGTACATCTAGAAAAACACACTGAACACACACACTGGCCATTGCGCACACCACATACAAATTGTGACACCACAAAACGAACACAATATTACACACACTACACACAACACATACAACCCAAAATATATTAATATAATTTAATATAGAGATATATAAAAAAAATATAGTAAAATTTCAAAAAATTAATATCAAATTTAGGTTAATCTTTTTATAAATGTAGTTTTATCAAACAACTAATTTGAAATTAAATTCTCATGTCGATCATAAAACTAGCGAATAGCGTCGGCCAAATGAGAACATTGCTAGCCAAATCAACTTATTAATTGATTCACATTTACAGCTGAAATTGAAACATAATCCCCACTTGTTCTCATACAGCACATCCAAAAAATAGACCTTAATTCTTCCTTCAAAAAGATATTACTAATTGATAGCAATATAATCAAAACAGGTAAATTAAACTTAATAGCCAAGTAATTGCAAGTAACGTAAAATAACAAAATATACTCCTTAATTACATATAAATATTCGAGTGTGAACTCCACAGGTCATTGACCAAGTTAATACAACGCGTTGACTACGCGTCGCTGTCATGATTTTATCCAAAAACATGCACACACCTCCATTGTTTTGGTTACCTTATATATACATTACATATCTACACCTCCCAACTCATTCACAAACCTTAAACAATTTCCAATTCCCATTGCAAAAAAAGACAAAATACTAATATGTCAGCAATCATAACAGAGCTCCTGCTTCATCAGCATGATCCCATGCATTTTCATGCCTCCATAAATCCAAACAAAAAAAAATGGCACAAAGCCTTCGCCACCATCTACTGCTCCAGAGCCTTCCTCTCCACCACCGCCATCGCTGTCGTCGTCGACCACCACCTCCCCCACCTCGTCAAGGACAAAAACCTCCGCCAACTCTCCCTCCTCAAAGGCCCCCACGGCGTCGCCGCCGCCCTCAAAACAAACCCCCTCCACGGCATCACCGGTGACGACCATGACCTCGCCGCCCGAAAAACAGCCTTCGGCACCAACACCTACCCCTTTCCCCCATCAAAATCCTTCCTCCACTTTGTAATAGAAGCCTTTAAAGATCCCACCATCCTCATCTTACTCGCCTGCGCCGCTCTCTCCCTCGGCTTCGGAATTAAAGAACACGGCATAAAGGATGGCTGGTACGACGGCGGAAGCATCTTCGTCGCGGTGTTCCTCGTCATCTCCGTCTCCTCCGTCAGCAACTTCAGACAGAGCAGACAGTTTGATAAGCTCTCAAAAATAAGCAGTAATGTTTTAATTGAAGTAGTTAGAAGCGGAAGGAGGCAAGAGGTGTCAATATACGACGTTGTTGTGGGCGACGTCGTGTGCTTAAACATCGGAGATCAAGTCCCTGCAGACGGCCTTTTCATAGAAGGCCACTCTCTGCAGGTGGATGAGTCTAGTATGACCGGTGAGAGCGACACTGTGGATGTCGAGATTTGCGTCAATCCTTTTCTATTTTCCGGTACGAAGGTGGCGGACGGGTACGGGAAAATGGTGGTGACGGGTGTAGGGATGGACACTCTGTGGGGGGAGATGATGAGCAGGATTAGTAAGGATGATGCGGATGAGGAAACGCCGCTGCAGAGGCGGCTCAACAAGCTCACTTCCTCGATTGGGAAGCTCGGTTTGGCTGTAGCGTTTCTTGTTCTTGTCGTGTTGATGGTTCGTTATTTTACGGGGAATACAGAGGATGAGAATGGGGTGAGGGAGTTTAATGGAAAAAGGACTAAAGCGGATGATGTGATTAATTCGGTTGTTGGGATTGTTGCTGCTGCGGTGACGATTGTTGTGGTTGCTATACCGGAAGGTTTGCCTCTTGCTGTCACTCTCACTCTCGCGTATTCGATGAAGAGGATGATGGCTGATCAATCCATGGTGAGGAAGCTCTCGGCTTGCGAAACCATGGGCTCTGCTACTACTATCTGCACGGATAAGACGGGTACGCTAACTATGAATAAGATGATGGTGACGAAGTTTTGGATGGGGAAGGACTCCTTTGAAGATGGAGTGAACATTGGGAGGAGTGTTGTTGAGCTGCTTCGTGAGGGCGTTGGGCTTAACACGACGGGTGGTGTGTATATGTCTGATGAAGGGGTGGAATTCTCTGGTAGCCCGACTGAGAAGGCGATCCTGTCATGGGCGGTGGCGGAGATGGGGATGGATATGGAGGAGGTGAAGAGGGGATGTGAGATTCTTCATGTGGAGGCATTCAATTCTGAGAAGAAGAGGAGTGGTGTTTTGGTGAAGGGAGATCATGAATTCCATGTGCATTGGAAAGGAGCAGCTGAGATGATTCTTGCAATGTGCTCACACTACTATGATTTGGAAGGTGAGAAAAAGGATTTGGATGATGAAGAGAGATTGCAATTCAATCATATTATTCAAGGAATGGCTGCTTCTAGCCTAAGATGCATTGCATTTGCACATAAACAGAGTGATGAGGTGAATCTTGAAACAGAGAAGAAAATTCAAGAAGATGGTATGGTTCTACTAGGTTTAGTAGGGATAAAAGATCCATGCCGGCCCGGTGTGAAGAAGGCTGTTGAAGATTGCCAGTATGCCGGTGTTGATGTGAAGATGATCACCGGTGACAACGTGTTCACGGCCAAGGCCATAGCTACAGAGTGTGGTATACTCCTCCCGGGTCAAGACCAAGACGGATGTGTAGTTGAAGGAGCTGAGTTTCGTTCGTACACGGATGAGGAGCGGATGGAGAGGGTCGAGGGCATCCGCGTGATGGCAAGATCCTCCCCATTGGACAAGCTCCTCATGGTGCAGTGCTTGAAGAGGCTCGGCCATGTGGTGGCAGTCACGGGAGACGGGACGAACGATGCACCGGCCTTAAAAGAGGCCGACATAGGCCTGTCGATGGGGATCCAAGGCACAGAGGTGGCGAAAGAAAGCTCTGATATAGTGATCATGGATGACAACTTCGCATCAGTGGTGACAGTTTTAAAATGGGGGAGGTGTGTGTACAACAACATACAGAAGTTCATTCAGTTCCAGTTGACGGTGAATGTAGCAGCGTTGACGGTGAACTTTGTGGCGGCCATCTCGGCCGGTGAGGTGCCTCTGACGGCGGTGCAGCTGCTGTGGGTGAATATGATCATGGACACTCTCGGGGCGTTGGCGCTGGCCACAGAGAGACCGGCAAGGGAGTTGATGGAGAAGCGGCCCGTGGGGAGGCACGAGGCGCTGATCAGTAATGTGATGTGGAGGAATCTAATGGCACAGGCTGTGTATCAGATTGGGGTGTTGCTGGTGCTGCAGTTTGGAGGGGAGGGTCTGTTTGGGGTGAGTGAGAAGGTGAAGAATACTTTGATATTCAATGCGTTTGTGATGTGTCAGGTGTTTAATGAGTTCAACGCGAGGAAGGTTGAGAAGAGGAATGTGTTTGAAGGGTTGCATAAGAGCAAGTTGTTTGTGGGGATTGTAGGAGTGACGGTGGTTCTTCAAGTGGTGATGGTGGAGTTGTTGAATAAGTTTGCTGATACAGAGAGGCTGAATTTGGGAGAGTGGGGGATTTGTGTTGGGATTGGGGCACTTTCTTGGCCTCTTGCTTGGGTTGTGAAGCTTATACCAGTTCCTCAAAGGCCATTTTTCAGTTATCTTACTTTCAACAAGTGGAGAGGTGCATGAAGAAGAAGAAGAAGAAGAAGACTAGGGGAGATTTTTCAATTTATTTATTTGTTTTTTAATACTACTATGAATATGATTGGATTCTTTTCTTCATGTTTTTTCATATAGTATAGTTTGGATTTTGGAATATAGTATTACAGTGATTTCTTGATTCAATATAATACCAAGAGTTTATGCCTTGATTTTTGGAATATAGTAGTAAAAAGTCAAGTTTGTGTCTTGCATTCACTATAGTCCCTAGTCAAGTTTCCTGACACCAACGCCTATACTATATATATCCCAAGTCCAAACCACACACATTGTACACACTTTCTACACACATTCAGCATTTCTCTATTTTTCTCTCCTCCTATTACATTCGTAAATCACCATGGAAGTGGGATTTAAGATTGAAGCTCTAACAGCCACACAAAACCCTGAATCTTGCGAAATTTAGGGATAAAAGAGGATGAAATCGAAGCCTATTATGAAGCATAGAAAAAGGGTTGATTGATCCTCTATAACATTTCTCTCTTGATTTTAATCTTATTTTGTTAATTGGTAATGAAATTGTGATAGTATACTTTGAAATTTGTAAGTCCCTAGATAAGTCTCTGTTTCTCTTGCTTTATCTTTTGCTAATATGGTGACATTAAATCTTTTATAAGAACTCAACATAACAATCCTACTACATTATGTTTCTCTTAGCAGATTTTACTCCTTACTAGGTACCATCAGTTTTTTTTCTCGATTTCGGACTTTCGAATGAATACCCATCTAATATTGAATACCCATCGAATATTGAATACTCATTTCCGCCATCGTTAATTTCATATTCAAATTTAAAAATCAATTTTTTATTCAAATCACAACATTTGAATCTTGAAACTTTAAAATTTTCATACTTAGAACACATAATCAAATTACATTGCTTCGAACACGTCAATTTTTTTCCCCAAGTTCACGCACTGCAATTCTTCGCCAAATTTTTTTCCCAAACTCATGCACTGCAATCTACTTGTGAAAACCTAATTCTTCAAACTCACCATAATGGCTACAAATGAAACTAACAACTAAAACCCATCAAATAACACCAAAATAAAATCTTTCACTTTACTTCCACCTTCACAACGATTCTGAGATACTTCATAATTAACTTCTTCCTCTCCTCCAACCCCACCTTCATGCCGACTATGCCCAACCAAGTCAAAATCCACACACTTCGGATAACACCACCGAAAATAATTGCAGCCTCCAACCTTGCCATTTCTCTCGCAAACGAAGTACAACATTCCATTTTATACCTTTCTTGCGTCGACAACGATTTTGAGAATCGCTCTTTGCCGGCACGTACATTTTTCGTACTCAAATCAGAGCCACCTACAACCATTCCCTCCTCCATCATCCGAGTTTTTAACGGACAACGAAGACATGAAGACAAAAAACTAAACTCAGCGTTGCAGAGAGAAGCAAGAAGAAGAAGAAGGGAAGAGAGATTTTGCGGAGGGAAGCAGAGAAAGAAGAAGGGATGAGAGATAGGTGAGAGAAGTGTGCTTACTGCATATTTAAAAGAGAGGCAAGAGAGAGAAATATAAAGTGACATCTACCTATGACACAACCTGCACAAATCAAATAATGAGTTGCCACACTCAAAAGTAAAATTATTAAAATGACCAAAACACTCAAACCCTCAAAAGGGTATTTTCGTACAAAAAAAAGGCAAAAAGACTGAATTTGAAATAAACCCTTAGTCCAGGGTTGTCTGACGATATTTTTAAAATCCAAGGACTATGGACGAGATGAACTCATAGTCTAAAGACCATTTTTGTAGTTCACTCTTTCAAAAATTACTCCTCCATAAAGGATTTTAAAAAATGAGCCGCTATTTTGTTAGAAATTGTTAATGTATGGAGTAATTTATTTATCTTAATGAAGAGAACTAGAAGATGTGCTATAATATTGATTCTATTATTTATTTTATTTATTTATGTTTGTTTCTACTTTAGAGTGGCATTTCGATTTATTTAATTTCAACTTTACTATTAGTATTTGTCATCGATATATATTATAGTATATGATAGTAGTGGTTATGATTGTGATTTTTTTATGATACTCCTCCTTCTGTGCTAAAGCGAGACATTTCATTTTCGCACCACTCTCTTCTACATTATTGTCTCTTTTACTTAATTTTATCTCCACTTTAAGTGTTTATCATCATTTTCTCAAAACATGTACAAAAATGAAACGTCTCGTTTAGGCTGGGACGGAGGGAGTATATTTTTTTCCTTCCATGAAAAATAATTATATTTTTCTTTGTTGTTGAGTCCATCAAAGCTATTTACTAGCAATATTTTAATCACTTTTTAAAATTACTCTCTTACTTTTCAATTTCCTGTTAAACTCATATCATCATTAACAAAGTTATTTTCATGTATGAAATGAGTAGTGATTCTTTCAAGCACTTGCATGAAGCCCCTACAAAAAAATCTGCGTCTGTGAGGATAGTATGGACAAAACACACAATTCCACTTAAATAATAATAAATTCAGCAAAAATGACTTCCACTTCCATTTTTTTTACTAAACAACAAAGTCAAATTAAATAAATATGCCCCAAACAAGGTCAAATCTGATCAAGTTTTAAAACTCACCTTTGCATACACAACAATCTGAACACGCCCAAATCAACACAAACGGACCCCCAAAATAACATAATCGAACCAATCATTTCAGAATCCCTAATCTAATTAAATAGCACCTCAAAACTTTACATAATTCACAAATTCTAATTTAAAATAGCACCTGAAAATCGACAAATTTCAAAATCCCTAATTCAACATTCAAACCAACAAAATTGGACCAAGTTATTAATTCAGGGTTCAACATAAACAACTTTAAACAATGAGGGACCAATAACAACACAACACAATAACACAGGCAAAAAACATAAAAAGATGAAATCAAAGAGCCCACCTCGACAATTCCCTCAATCACCAAAGTAGCCAACCGAAATTGTCATTGCTCCGTACTTTTTCGAATAATCTAAGAATTTGTTACGGACTCAATTCTCACATCGGTTGTGAGAACAACTGATGTGTGGGGTATATAGACTAAATAAGCTCTCTCTCCTAATAGGCTAGTCTTTTGAGATGAGTTCTCCTGTTTGATCTGTATCAGAATCCAAGGCGCGATATTTTACTTAGGGTTTGAGAAGAGATTGGGGAAATAGCCTACAACAATGAGCTGTAAATAAGGTTGAGAATCGTCAATTGCTCTGGAAATGATGTTTCAGAAGATAAGTCAATTTAGTGTGAAAAATCTGCAAGAGAGGGATGTGATGGGATACATATGATATCATATCAGTTTGCATATAAATCAAACCATGGGAATTTATTATACAAAGAGGAATGACTGTTTAGTACTAGCACACTATATTACATCTGTGGCAGTGGCACATTATATATTACATCACACATTAGAGATTATTGAGGAAGATAGTTTAGAAACATAACATATTATACATAGTGATGATCAACATCAAGCAGCAAGTGGTTGAGGCACCCGGCCGTTGCTGGCCGGAGCCAGACTCTCATAGTATTCCACCAACACTTTCCACCCACCGGGGCACATGAATCCCTCCGGAGGGCTCTCCCGATTCTTAGCCAGGCTCCGCATCTGCCAACGAATAACAACGAGGTTACAATCATAAAATCAACACTCACTCTGATCACTACCACCAAACATTACCTTAGTCCCGGATATGAACACAAAGTCTTGAGCCCTTGATGGATCAAAGAAGGCCATCTTACTCTGTGTCTTGTCATAGGCAGCCACCTTCACCCAAACAATCTATACTATTTAAAAAAACGTTGATGTTTCACTTCAACAAATTTATAATCATTCATTCATTCACCTTGAAAGGAAGTATGTTGAGGCGCTCCAGCCCCGGGGCCATGCTCACCACCTTCTTCCCGTGATCAGCATCGTAGAGGTCTCGTTTCTCGATAGGGTGAACCATCCCGGCAGGGTCACGCCCGACTATGTAGAAGTTAGCACCCGCATTGATCCGAGCCTTGGCATGCCACTGCACCTCAGTAGGCCCCGCGTAGTGCATCGGAGACGGGAATATCGAGACCACCGTAGTCTCCGGATCCAGCACTCCATCTTCAAGAACCTAACACAACACAATAGATTAACATTTCAGCTCAAATTCTTCCACTTAAAAATCAATTTCTTGATTTTGGTGACCTTTTCATGTTGCTTCATGCGCCAAGTGAGTGGAACATCATCCTCTTTAGTGTAGCCACCCAAAGGATGGAGCAAGAGAACAGGATTCTTGTATCCCATGTCAAGCAGGCGACGACGTGTGTCGGTCATGAGCAGGGCGTGGCCGTTGTGCACCGGGTTCCTCAGCTGGAAGGCAAACACCGCGTCTGCATCGCGCCTCTCAAACTCGTGGCGGAGCTGGGCAGGGGAGAGACGGAACCGGTCCAGCCCGTCGTTGTACTTGATCGGCTTTACGACCTCTAGGTCACCGCCGATCAGCCAGTTTCCGGCGCCACTTATAGCCTTCTCAGCATAGGGAAGGCCACCTGCTGTGGTGCCCCAAGTCCTTGCTATTCTCTCTTCTTTATTGTGCTTGTATATCTCAATGCTACACTTGCAAAAACAGCATAATACTATAGTATAATTGTAACATCTCAAAAACTAAAGCTTGCAAGAATTCAATGTGAAAACAGAGAAATCAAATAAACAGAATCACCATTCTCAAATTATCTTTGAACAGAGGAAATCAATAGTAACAACTACAAGTCAGCATTCACTGATTATTAGTATGTAAACAGTGGATTACTTTGTATAGTGATTGCCACGTAAATCTCCATTAAACTTCATTGTTAATTCAAAAACTGGATAAAATTATGTGACATATATTCTAACTATAGTTACTATAGAGACTTATCGATCTAGTAGGGCCATGAAGATTCAAATCTGCTATGAGGAAAAGACAACAATAAATAAATCCCAATGATGGATTGAACTTCTCTCAGATAATCCACTAATTTTGTCTTGGCATATTCAGATTAAGACATGAGAAGAGAAAACATCACATGTGTATAAACATCTACAACTCGATCACTATGATGGAGATAACTGTAGAAAAAGTAGTCTTCCATCATAACCGAAAGCAAACTAAGCAATATTTATACTCGAAATACCTTACAACTTTGGGATTTACAAAAACTTCCATTTATTTTCTGTCCAAAAAAAGTACACCTTCCTTAAAACAAAACATCCATTGTTTTCAAATATGATGCCTACATCTTTTTATCCTTATAGATGTCTCATTTCTAAATTAAGTTCATTTGAAAACATTCAATTCAAATAATAAGAGTAATAAAGACTAATAGCAAAAAAATACATTGCCAATTCAGGTCTTTACCACCAACTTAGAATATGTTGAAAAAATATACTACGAACTTTTAGCATGTAGTCAATTTCTCACAAAATCAAATTTCGATGGCATGTTGGAATATCCAAAGTGATGTTGTCAGAGTCTAATATAACATGTCTAACTAGACCAAAACGACATCGTTTATCAAAAAAATAAATAAATATTTCAAATTACATATCAAAAGTCCATCTAATTAATAATCAAAACGAGTCGTTTGATGTATTGACCTTTTATTTTAACACTAATTTTGTCATATCATGCCATCTCTACATTTTTTATAGCTACGTAGAATTCAATTTTTCCATACTATTTGATCGTTGAAAATTGACTGCACCCTTGCACCACATTCGAAATTGGTGGTATAGACTATAGACCTGAATTAGTCTATAGTTGGTGTATTTTTCGGCTATCTAATCCTAATAATAATAAAGACTATTTTTGTGCTACTCTTTTGAAAAAACATCCCAACTATAGTATCTGAAAATTTATACACCATTTACTAGATTTATTAACATACTTAGATATAGATACT
>NW_024598576.1:0-24695 GCF_004379255.2 Salvia splendens | reverse complement strand
TTTTATTCAACTTGAATTGTTCATAGTTTACAATCGTCTATATAGAGAGGGAGCTATACAAAGAAAGGTAAAGATTCACCTAATTCTAATTGCCTTATTACAAGGTAAATTACTAACACAATCAATTTCATATCTCCTTGATTATTTCCTTGATTTCTTTCCAACAACTCCCCCTCAAGTTAAGTAAGGGGATCATCCAAACTTAACTTGCCCAATACTTCATGGAAACTTCTAGAGTCTACAGCTTTGGTAAGAATATCAGCTAGCTGGTCTTCTGATCGGACAAACGGTAGTTCCACAATCTTGGCTTCAATGTTGTCTTTGATGAAGTGTCGATCAACTTCAACATGTTTTGTCCGGTCATGCTGTACTGGATTTTCAGATATGCTGATAGCAGCCTTGTTATCACAAAATAGTTTGCAGGGTCCGGAGGGCATGAATTCCAACTCAGTCATTAGCCTTTTTAGCCACAGGATCTCAGTCAATCCACTCTTGATCCCTCGAAATTCTGCTTCCGCCTCGACAAAGCTACCACTTTTTGTTTCTTACTTCGCCAGGTGACCAAATTACCACCCACAAACGTGAAGTACCCTGCGGTTGACTTCCGATCATTTGGATTTCCGGCCCAATCAGCATCTGTGAATCCACATATGTCCATATGACCATGCTTCTTAAACATTACTCCATGTCCCGGGGTTCCTTTAAGGTATCGAACGATCCGCAGGGCCGCTTCCCAATGAGCTTCTTGGGGTTTGTGCATAAACTGACTCACTACTCCAACTGCGTATGCAATGTCAGGTCTCGTATGGGACAAGTAAATTAACTTTCCAACTAAGCGTTGATACCTCGTTCGATGGGTAAGTTCAGCTCCTTCTACTATCTGTAGCCCATGATTCTGCACCATAGGAGTATCTGCGGGCTTGCAGTCTATCATTCCAGTTTCTGCCAGTAAGTCGAGGACATACTTCTTCTGGTTAATGAAGATTCCCTTTTTTGACCTCAATACTTCTATTCCCAGAAAGTACTTTAGCATTCCAAGATCCTTCATCTGAAATTCTGAAAACAAGTTCTGTCTCAACAATTTGATTTCTTCCTCATCGTCGCCAGTGAGAATCATATCATCCACATAGATGATTAAGCAGGTAATCTTTCCTTCCTCGTTTTCAGAAATAGAGTATGATCAGAATTGCTCTGTTTATACCCGTACTTCTTCATTACTTCAGTAAATCTCCCGAACCATGCTCGCGGGGACTGTTTCAATCCATACAACGTCTTCTTGAGTCTGCACACTTGCCCATCTTTGAAGCCTTCAGAGAAACCTGGTGGAGCTTCCATATATATTGGTTTCGAGAGCTCACCATGCAGAAAAGCATTAGTGACATCAAATTGGTGTAGAGGCCACTCCTTGTTGGCTGCAATAGAGAATAGAACTCGGATAGTATTCATCTTGGCAACTGGGGAGAATGTCTCGGCATAATCGACCCCATAAGTCTGAGTGTATCCCTTAGCTACCAACCTTGCCTTGTATCTTTCAATCGATCCATCTGGTCTCCTTTTGATGGTGAAGACCCACCTGCATCCTACAGCTCGCACACCTTCTGGTTTGGTACATACATCCCAAGTCTCGCTCTTCGTTAGAGCATTCATCTCTACCTACATCATCGCCTTCCTCCAATGAGGCATTCTCATGCCTCTTCTGCCGTTTGAGGTATCTCTTCTTCTTTCATATAGGGCGGTTGTGAACGCCCTAGCCATTTCTGTAGAATCGGCTTTAGCAGATTTGCTATTGAGTATCTACTCTTAGCCCCGATCTTTTCCGGACTATATCTCTTAGGTGGAATACCTCGAGTGCTGCGCTGCGGAAGAATATATCGACCAATATCTCATCAATAGCAGTGACTTTTTCTGTGCCAGGATTGTCAGTAGAAACAGATGTACTTTCAGATTCAGGTTCGAGAGTTACCTCAGATATCACTGGAGTAGGATTGACTGTAGCGTGGTTTCCTGGGGATCTACAGTAGACGTGACTGCTCGGCGGTGCGCTAGCTTGTTCTGTTGGTTCCGCCTCTGAGTTGCTTGATTGAGGCACCAACCAACTTGGGGGCCACTTATCTCTCCTAGGTTATTCCACCCTTCTCCCCCTGACCCCTAAGTTGGGTGTGATAAAAATACTCGCATTCAAGAAAGTTACAATTCATAGTAGTGATTATCTTCCTAGATGACAGATCATAGCATCTATATCCTTTTTGATTAATCACATACCCAAGAAAGACACATTTCACCGCACATGCAGAAAATTTTGTTCGTTCGTGTTTCGGAACATGTACATAGACGGAACATCCAAAAATTTTAAGCGGAAGGGTGAGAGGTTCAGGGATTTTTGAGGCTTTTGAAAGAACTTGAAGGGGTGTTTACATATCAAGTATTTTTGTAGGAAGACGGTTTACAAGGTAGACTGAGGTAGCGACTGCTTCTGGCCAAAGAAATTTGGGAACATTTGAATCAAAAAACAAGGCTCGAGTTATTTCAAGAAGAATTCGATTTTTCCTCTCAGCTACCCCGTTTTGTTCTGGAGTATATGGACATGAGGTTTGATGTACTAACCCGTGTGTTTTAAAGAAGTCTTCCATGTTTTTGTTGACAAATTCCCTCCCATTATCTGACCGAAGAACCAAGACAGTTTTCTGAAATTGTGTCTGAATCATTTTAAAAAATATGACAAATTTTTCAAACACTTCAGATTTATTTCGCAAAAAATACACCCATGTCATTCTTGTGTAGTCATCAACAAACAAAAGAAAATACTTAAAACCATGATCACCAGTAATAGGCGCAGGGCCCCAAACGTCAGCATGAACAAGAGAAAAAATGTTTTTAACACGCGTTTTACTGGATTTAAAAGACTGTCTATGATTCTTAGCCAAAACACACGACTCACATGAAATGTCTTTAAGGTGAGAAAATTTCGGAAAAATCAGTTTAAGATAACCCGCAGACGGATGACCCAATCTTCGGTGCCACAACCAAGCTTCTCTGTTAGCAGATCCGTGAGCAAGCATCGCGGCGCCACCTTGGTGAGCTATCTCGTCCACGTAATAGAGGCCTTGACGCTCAGTGCCACGCCCAATTATCCTCCTCGTCCTGATAATCCTGCAAACACACAGAAGTTTGGGGTGCATCAATAACGTACAATTCAGCTCCTTAGTCACGTGACTAATAGACATCAATTTGGAGACAATTTGGCACATAGAGACAGTTCTTAAGTTTTAGACTTGGGGATATTTCAATAGTCCCACTTCCCTGCACAGAAGTTAATTCGCCATCGGCAGTTTGAATCTGGCTTTTAATTGCCCGTTAAAAGTAGAGAAATCTTCCCTATCATAAGTCATAGTATCTGTAGCTCCGCAATCAAAAATCCACTCACTTTTAGTACTACCCTCTAAATTTTTTGCCATGCACGCAATATGGGTATTTTCAAGGGGTGCAAAATAATTAGGGCTAAAATATGGATTTTTCAGATTTGGAGGGTCAGTTTCTCTATTGTCAATTTTTTGAGGACTTAATTGCATAGTATAATCACAGTGGGGTAAATTATGCAATTTTCCGAATCTGGGGGACTTATGTGTGACATGGGGTATAGTATGGGGTGTAATGTGAGATTTCATAGGAGTGGGGGTTTTAATTGAAAATAAGAATTGGGGGTTAGGGTTGTTCAACCCCAACCCGTTACCTCCAAACATTCCGCCGCTCCTCCTAAAATCGGCGATTGCCGCCTCCCCGATTGTTCCACCTCTGTTCTCCGGTCGCCCCTGAGTGTCGGCGGCCTCCTGGTTGCCCGCTCCGGGGAACGCCCCTCCTCCGTTCTCGGTTACACCGATAGCCAATTTTGCTTTGGCTTTCTGGTTTTCATCCCACCATTCCGGGAATCCGACGAGGAGGAAGCACGACTCCTTGGTATGTTTGTGTTTTCCGCAGTGGGAGCACCAAAGTTTGGATTTGTCAGGCTTGAACGGTCGACGATTCGGGGCGGTTGGTGTTCCTGTCCGATATGACGGCGGCGGTCCACTCCGTTGTTGATTTCGGGCAGCAAATCCGAGCCCGACGTTGCCCGATGATGATGAGGAATCGGTAGTTGCACCGGCTGGTTCGTTGTTTGTTGCTGGCATGATTCTCAGCCGCGCGGCTTCTCGCTTAATCCAGCCGTATGCGACTTCCGCTGAGGGCCATGGTTTTTCTTTGAGGACCTCTCGTTTCATTTGATCGAACTTTGGATTGAGGCCGGTCAAAAATTTGAAAAGCCGGCGTGTCTCGATGTACTTCCGGAACTGCCCTACTCCTTTGTCGCAACATGTGACCGGTTTCTCTTGACACCGGTCCACGTCAATCCAAGTCCCGTGTAAGTGCCGCCAATATGTTTCGAGGCTTTGTTCCCCTTGTTTGACGTTCTCTGCCTTTTCCTCCAGGTCGAATAGCAGGAATGGATCGGATGTTCCTACGAAAGTTACGGCTAGACTCTTCCACAGAGCCTCTGCCGTTTGGTGATGGGCGAAATCGATGACAATATCTGTCTCGATGTTGTCTAGGATCCACGAGAAGACGATTAGATCCGTCTCCTCCCACTTCGTGTATTCAGCCGCCCCCGGTTCGGGTGGTGGCGGATTACCGTTGATGTGGCGGAGTACCCTTCTACTCCCTATCTGGATCTTCATCAATCGTGACCATATTGAGTAGTTCGTGCCGTTGAGTTTTACAGCAATCGTCACATTCTTGCTGACTCTCAGCTTGTTGTCGTCTGCTGCGTTTTTTGTGGGTTTTTCGTCGGCCATGGCTTATTCTGCCAAAGGTCGAGAGAGGTATATTTCTAGGCTATGATGAAGATTTTCTGAGCCTTTGCTCTGATGCCATGTTACAAGGCTTCAATTTTTATTCAACTTGAATTGTTCATAGTTTTCAATCGTCTATATAGAGAGGGAGCAATACAAAGAAAGGTAAAGATTCACCCTAATTCTAATTGCCTTATTACAAGGTAAATTACTAATCACAATCAATTTCATATCTCCTTGATTATTGCTTGATTTCTTTCCAACAAACCTAATCCCTACACTACATGAGTTGAGTAGTAACTCACGAATGTGAAATGATTATGTGGCGATACAAGAAGTTGACTGCCGACCTAATTGATTATTCATTTTGTTATTATCATCCAATTAATCAATAAACAGATATGGTTAAAACTGAAGAGTCTTGAGAGATGATCGGCCTCATCCTAAATTAGCATTTTAAACAATTCATAACAAGTGAAACTTATTTTAATTTAATTCATTTGTTAGGGGAGCTAAAATAACTATAGTGGTGCACAATATTTATTTGAAACGGTGGCTGTTAATGTGAAATCATTTTCGCTTATTTATTCGCATCTAAAATAATTAATGCTTTCTAATATGAGCTTTGTTTTATTGTTATTTTGTGGTGAAATTTGATACAAACTTAAAGATTTCATTACTTGAATTGCATAAACACTGCATAACCTATTTTTAACACATGCATAAACATTGTCTTTATTATATTCTAGTACATATAAACATTGCATAACCTATTTTTTACAGCTTGGTGTAAATTTCTAACAGAAAGGGTCGAAATACTAACTAAAAAATAACTTGGGATTATGTTTTGCACCAACTAATAAAACTCGTGATCAGTAATGATTCTTTATAGGATCGCTCAAATAATTGAAATATTATCTACCGACAAATCTTGGCGATTATGAAATGATGAGGCTAATTTGGTTTAGTTTTATAACATGGGAGTATTATTTTGAAGCTCAACAACATAAAAGTAGTAAAAAGCATAGTGTAAATGTGAAGAAATAAATTAGCAGCTTAAGTACTATTCGGACTTAGGTTGACTCATTGATTAAAGCAGGCTTCAATTGGATGCTAACAAACATAAACTATGGAAAATTGAAAGTATTTATTTTCATTATGCTATTTTCACGAATTTGGATTCATTGGCATGTAGTGGTTATCAGTACCTTGTACGTTAAATAAACTTTCATTTTCACCATTCAATCAAACGCAGAATTATGCGACACTAAAAGACAAACAATCAATTGAAAGCTTAATTAATAGTAAATACTAATTGTCAATACTAATTTTCAATAAATAGAGGGGCACACGAGATGCTGAGTCAGCACCCCAACCATATTTATCTCTTAATTTTTTGGTGTAAAACCCAATTACTTATTTTGTTAACTGTTCCTCAAAATCAGAAGATTGTTTTGCATGCTTCATCAGGTGATTTCCCACTCCAAATTCGAGGTTTTACAGTTGATCTTCCACTCAATTATCCTGAAAATGCTTCTGCAGTCGTTTCTCCTTCGTCTGATTTAGGTGTATGCCTAGTGTTTCAAAACCAAATGATTTTGTAGGTCGATTTTGTGATTAATTAGGGTTTGTATGTCTGATACTAGAAGCGGAATACTCGAAGACTGTATTAGCTACATCTTTAAACTGGATAAACTATGGGGTTTTAGTTTGATTTGTATAAAGGGATTGATTTTTTTTAAAAAAATAGGTTGCTCTCAGCTGCCATAATTATGCCAATGTTACACTTATTGGATAATCGGTTGAGGAGTTTATTGATAGGTGATACAAGAAGGGAAAAAATAGATTTTTTGCTGACGTATGTAGCTCGGTGAGCTTTATGTAACCTCGGGTAATGTTTAATTATATTTCCCAAACATTTAGCTCAATCATAGAATGGTTTGTGCCTGTTATAATTTCGGTGAACATAATTGCATTTGAACTTCTGACAAGTATTAATCTCAGTGAGCATGTAGTTTTCTGACGTCCATTGAATTGTAGTTTTTTATATAGAAAGATGGAGGCTGTAGGTGCGGCTGCAGATTCATTTCTGAGGAACTATAGACTCGGGAAAACACTTGGGCATGGTTCCTTTGGGAAGGTCAAACTTGCGGAACATGTACAGACCGGGCATAAGGTGGCCGTTAAAATCATCAATCGTCGGTTGATGGGGGGTCCTGAAATGGAAGAAAAGGGTAAGAAGATTTGCTTCATTGAGAACAATAAAAGATATGCAAGAATTTCTAGTCGCATGGCGGAGGATATGCATATTCTAGTTTCTCGAGTCTGGTGCTATTATGTTTGCATTTAAGGCATTACCCTTTCATTTTATTAGCAAAAGTGTTTTATAGCCTTCTAAGAGTCAATGGTGTTATGCAGTGAAAAGAGAAATTACTGTATGCCGAATGTTTGTGCATCCACATGTGATCCGCCTCTATGAGGTTATAGAGACCCCAACAGATATATATGTTATCATGGAGAACATGACGCGAGGAGAGCTCTTTGATTATATTGTGGAAAGGGGCAGGCTGCAAGAAGATGAAGCTAGACACATTTTCCAGCAGGTAGAATCATTTTTGTGTTCTCTTCGTCTCTGGTTGCTGTCTTGCCCACATGATGTGCAGACAATGTGTTGAGCTTATAACTCATTGTGCTTAATTTTTATTTGCTTTTGGGCAGGTTATTTCGGGAGTGGAGTATTGCCATAGGAACATGATAGTGCATCGTGACCTTAAGCCGGAGAACTTACTTCTAGATGGAAATGGCAATGTGAAGATAATTGATTTTGGATTAAGCAACATTATGAGGGATGGGCACTTTTAAGAACAAGTTGTGGAAGCCCAAACTATGCTGCCCCTGAGGTTGTACAGTCAGCATGCTTTGAAATATAGAAAACTATTGTTCTGATGATAATAGTGTCTGTAATACATGCCACGAGGCTTTGTATTATGGCTAAGTTAGTTTAATGGAGCTCATTGCAGGTTGTTTCTGGAAAACTTTATGCTGGGCCTGAAGTGGATATTTGGAGCTGCGGTGTTATTTTGTATGCTCTTCTTTGTGGGGCTCTTCCTTTTGATGATGAAAACATTCCCAGCCTCTTCAAGAAAATAAAGGTATATGTACTAAATGTTTCCTGGAGCTTGTAATGTTTGACACAAATGATTACATTAAGTAATTTTGATATATCTTAGAGTGGAATGTACACTCTTCCGAGCCACTTGTCTGCTGGAGCTCGTGATTTGATTCCAAGATTGCTGCTGGTGGACCCTATGAAGAGGATAACCACGCATGAGATACGACAACATCCTTGGTTCAAAAAAAATCTTCCTCGCTATTTAGCTGTCACGCCACCCAATGCAATGGAACATCTAAAAACGGTAACTGTTATCTAATGCTTTAATGCTCTTTGGTGTGATCTTATGAACGATCAGATGAAACATTCTTGTGATTCTATCATTTTAAAAGTATTTTGTCGTTCAGCCGATCTTTGTCTAGCTTCTTCTTTTTTCCCGTTGAGAACTTTTATATGCATTGTCTTGTGGAGCATCTTGTTTGCCAACTAGAATTTAGTTTGCTTAAGCAATCAATTTACAAGTGACAGCCTATAAACATCTCATTTACCAAGAAACGTTTGGAGTTAGATTTCTCATTATGCTTCCAAACATCAACCACGGATCAAGTTTCCAAATTCACGTGCAGGGATAATACTGATGCAGTTTGATTTATTGTTGCAGCTTGATGAAGAAATCATTCAACAAGTTCTTAGGTTGGGATTTGAGAGGGGGCAGCTTATTGACTCACTGCAGAGCAGGCTACAAAATGATGTTAACAATTGCATAAATATCAGCAGTAGTTTAGTTCTAAACCTTATAGATTGTTAATAGTATGGCCTTTACTGCAGGCTACTGTTGCATACTATCTTCTATTGGACAAGCGGTCCCCCATTTCAAATGGCTACCTCACTGCTAACATTCAAGAGTCACCGGTATGCATATCTTTTTCTTTTGCATACATAAATGGAACTTATTATTCTCTTCAAATGTTTTTCAAAGTTTACATTCTCTGATTCTCATAACTATCTATATTAGATGTGTTTTTTTTACCAGGGACGGCAACCACACATAAAGTGTTGAAAGCCCTTCACCATCTTATGATGACAGTGTAGTTAGGCTTCTGGGAACTTTAAAAATGGGCTCCAACTACCATCCCCTTTCTTCCTATTGCAGTAACCCTTGATATTCATTCTTGATTAGTTTCTATTCTTGTTAAATCTGCAATCTAATGATTCACGGGCACATGTAAAATGCTTCTTGTCAAGTGCCTACATTGATGATTTGGATGTGTGGGACACATATCAGCTACGGTCATGAGTTATCATATGTTGGATATGGGCATAATCCATTCCTATAAAAGCTTATCCTCATATGCAAACTAGAATAGTGTCCTTGGTCTTTCTTTGTTGACCAATGTAGGATCAATTCAAAACTGTAAAATAATAATGAGATAACTAGGTTAAGAACCCATTTCAATGAGCTGGACATGAGTGAAGGATTTTGAGTATTTCGTGCATAACATTGATAGAGTAAGGAGGTGCTAGGTATGACGGAATACTGTTAGGGGGGGATGGAATGGAGCTAGGAACTAATGGCTAATCCCATGGGTTGAGGAATTATCTAGTGGGAATGGCCATTCCATATGGACTATTGATTCCTAAGAAAGAGTCGTACCAATTACCAAGTAAAGGAATGTGTTGGAGGTAGGAATCACCGTTCCATACCCTCTCCGATTCTATCATACCAAACACCTCCTTAAAGTTTGAAGAACAAAATCATCCAGTTCTGTATAAGATTAGTCTGTTTGAATAATTTCGAACACCAGTATTTAGTAATATGCATCAATATGTTTTCCAAAATATGCTGCCTGGTTTTTATCTTTTTCATATCATAGATGGCGATGCTTATACCTTTTGCTTCCAGATGGATGAGTAAAAAATTGCACTCGCTAAACATTTAGTAAAATTTGGTTCATCTTCTTTCAGGAAATTTATTCAGCGGCACCTAGTCCAGATCCTAATGTACAAGCCTTTCCAATTGACTTAAATTCATCACCATGGATCCCAAGAAAGAAGCAATGGGCTGTCGGAATTCAGGTAAAAATTGTGAAATTCAATGTTTATCTTTCTCGGGCTTTGGAACAGCCCTACATATAATACTTGCATGTACCCAAATATCTTCAAAAGTTTAGTAACAATGATTGCTGATATTGAGTAGCATGTATAGCTCTAGCAGTGCATTTGTTCATGTGCCATAGTTTCTCATGTTTGCTATTTTACCAGTCCCCAGCACGTCCAGGTGAGATAATGACCAAGATTCTCAGAGCTTTGCAAGGATTAAATGTCAGGTGGAAGAAGGTCGGGCACTATAATATGAAATGCCTCTTCACTCGTGGCATTCAAAACCTAGACAGCATGGCCACTACTAACCACATGAATGACAACCATTATGTTAATGGCATAACTTCCACCGGCACAAATGGGTCACAGCCAAGTTCTGCTGTGAAGTTTGAAATACAGGTTAGACTTATATTTCATATACCACGATGCATATCCCAATAAGAATACCGTTTAAATTTGATGCATATCCCAATAATAATACTGTTTTAATTTGATGCAACGATAGCTTTACAAAACCAGTGAAGTGGAGTACGTGCTTGATCTTCAGATACTCAGTGGTCCTGTGTTCCTCTTCTTGGATTTCTGTGCCTATTTAATGACGCGGCTTGAGTTCATGACTATGTTTACTTCCGACAATAAGTTTGTAACCTCCATCTAAATATTGCTATTTTCAATGGTAGAGTAAGACCATTTGTTAGGATTTAATTGTGTTGGAATTACGAAAATTTTAACTGGCCTTTGTATATATTTCCACATGATTTTGTTGACCAATAGCAACTTTGGTTTTATTAGAGGACTCTACTTAGGTACATGAT
Source organism: Salvia splendens (assembly GCF_004379255.2). NCBI lineage: Eukaryota > Viridiplantae > Streptophyta > Magnoliopsida > Lamiales > Lamiaceae > Salvia > Salvia splendens. The sequence continues at coordinate 13,845 of NW_024598576.1, read as the reverse complement.
TATTTGCACATTTTAGTGGCTTGAGTTTGTATATATTTGGGACTATTTATTTATATACTCCCCCGTCACAATAAGTCTTTTTTTGTTTTTTTATCCATCCCACAATAAAAGACCCTTGTTAAAACTAGGTTTCATATTTTACTAATTTATTTCATTCACATTTTATTATAAAATTAATACTCCATTTGCTCATTTTATAAAGTGATTGATATTTCTGTTTTAGTGATTGATATTTCTGTTTTAGTGGCTCATTACACAATCCCACAATCCCTTCACTTTCACTGAGTACTTAATTCTATTTCTATTGAACTTATCATTTTTTAAAATCTCGTGTCGAAAAGAAATTGATCATTTGAGGTTGCTCCTATTCCCCAAATGGAGGGAGTACTAATTTTGATAAATTGAGTGAATGCTACTGAAAAAACAGGGGAAATAGAATACACATACCAAAAGTGGAATTTCTATACTATTTACTGTATGTTCATAACTAGTCTTCGATTTTTACAGTATACCATTTCCCACAGTTTTAAACTTTAAAGGTGAGTAAGATCCACTGCTATGTGGATCATCAATGAATAATAGTATGGATAAGCCTCTAAACAGAGAGAATGCCAACAATCAAATTGTGAAATAATACAATGTCACACACTGTTGAATTGCCTCACTGCCAAATCAACCTACATCCTTGTTCTTCCGCCTTCATAAAAAGAAGAGACCTTGTAATTCTCTGCAACAACGAAGCCAACACAGTTTCAGTTGCTTGGCAATGAGATACAGGGAAGCATTAAATAAAGAAAATAAACGTCGTTGGTACCTCTCGAGTATCTCTAAGCCGAAGAAGCTCTAATCTCTCTGATGGCCTACGGTTTGTCAATGTAGCAAGCTGCATAATCAGGCACGCTATCAATTGTCGCGGAGAAAAACAAGTTTTCCCAATTATGATTCAACCAAAATGTGCATTAGCATACCCAAAAACTGAAGCGCTCAGGATCACGTGTCGATGGCATCAATCCTTCTGCTTTAAAAAGCTCAGCAAGTCTTATTCCCTCTGTAGAGGGTATTTTTCAGAAGTTAGAAGATTTGGGTTTGAGATACACGGCCAAATATACTGTAAAACGTATCTACCCCCTTGTGCTGCTTCTTGTGCCTCCTTGATCCATTGGCGAACAAAAACTGCTGCCTTACGTGTCATCTCCACCAACTGTAAGATTAGACGATCAATCTTCTTTAGAGAAAATGGAAACCGAGAAGATGGTGACAAACTAAGCACATCCCTCAAATTTTGGCTGATCATGTGAAAATGTGCAAGGAAATCCAAATCTCAGTTAGTACTCACAGCATTTCTCTCGTTTCCCTCCGCTGGATATGTGTCGTTCACCCACTCAACCTCGGCAACACGGTATCTTCATATCCAATGACAAAATAGAGTGAATCAGTTTTAGAAGCTATACTTATGTATGATATGGTCACTAGAAAGTAGAGGAAAACTGAATATTACCCATCTTGATCCCAATTTCGAATGATACGACATCTCCTCCGGCTTTCAACCTGCGTCCAGTAGTTGTTCATATAGCAAATAAAGTAGAAACAAATGCACATAAACATGTAGCTTACTTATAATTTTACCTCTAAAAAGAAACGTCCATCTGGAAGAGGCTCGCAGCTGCATTAAGAACCAGAACAAGTGATCATATGTATTAAGCAAGTGCAGTGTCGATAAAAGCAAATCCATATTCCCCATGAAAGAGTAAGAGGGGGGGATCAAACAAAACAAAATACCAAAAAAAGAAGAATACGAAATTATAGAAGTATGGCCCAACTATTAGCAACCACCTACTCCGTAATCTCCACCTCACATGCATAATCAACGACTGAACCAGTTGATGGGTCAATCACAACCTACACCATACAAGAAGCAAGAAAAAGAGTGAGCATCTACATTGGACCCTAACAGTTGCTATAATACAAGAATGAAGAAACAACTCAAGTAACATTATACCATTCCCATCCGGCGATTTCCTTCCATTATCCTCCTCACCTGTTGTGGCACAAAACGTGGGACTAAAAATCAGCCAGCAATAAGATGCGTATTAAATCTATACTCATTTAATATGCCCACAAGATCACTATTAGAACAACTTTTGGTGTCCAAAACTACCAAATATCGCTTCTATATTGAATTGACAAAATTTGTGGGAGCGGATAATTATCATATAAGCAGCAGAATTCTCATTTAGCTAGGTTAAGGAGATCAGAGCATCCGCAATGGGGCAGACGACAGGCCGCCCGATGCCTCGGGCGCGCCATCGTCCGCCCACTGTGGGTTCGCGGACGATGCCCGATGCATCGTCCGCGCCCTATAGATCGTCCGTGGATGATAGGGCATCGTCTACCCCATCGTCCGCCCATTATGGGCGACGCGGACGATGCAACGCGTTTTCATTTTTTTTTGAATTTTTGTCTATTTAAACCTCGTTTGTCATTCTATTTTTCATACGAACATTTCTCTCATCTCTCACATTCCATACAAATATTTCGATAATCTCTCACAAACAAAAATGAACCACGACGACGACTGGAGTACCTCGGAGGGCGTTAGTCGGACCTTGACGCGAGCCTTATTCGATGCCGTCAATGACGCAATGGCGGAGCCTTAGTCGGACCTTCGGTGTAGCAGGGTCGAACAATGACATCAACGTCCTCAACTTATCCACCCTCTTCACCGAGCAATGCAATGACAACGGCCCGACCATCGAGTTCACTGCCAACAGACGCCAATATCACATGGGGTATTACTTGGCCGATGACATATACCCAAGGTGACCTGTTTTTCTGAAGACGATCAGCTGCCCAATGGGTGAGAAGAGAGTTTTATTTGCGCAAAAGCAGGAGGCGGCGAGGAAGGATGTGGAACGGGCATTTGGTGTGCTCCAATCACGGTGGCAATAGTGAAAGGGCCGGCGCGTCTCTGGTTCAAGGAAGTCATCGCCGATGTCATGTATGCGTGCATAATCTTGCACAACATGATAGTCGAACACGAAGGTGGAAGCGTCACTGATTGGGCCGATGATGAAGGTGGATCTAGCTCCAGCACGGCAACCGTGCTCCACGCTCGAGGATTACCGACGGGCTTCAATTAGGTTCTGTCTAGACAAGCCTCAATGCGCAACCAACAAGACCATGTCTCAGCTCATGAACGACATGGTTGAAGAAGTTTGGGCCCATAACCGCCGTCGTTGAAAATGCGTATTTTTTAATTCGTATTGTAATGTATTGATTTTAAATGAAATGAAGGTTTTTTTTCAATTTTTGTAGTTATTTAAATATTCAAATAAAGAAAATGCTTAGGGCGGCCTTTAGGGAGGCTTATAGGGCGCCCCACTGCAGAGAATGGAAAAACTCCAAGATGTACTATAAATACTCCCTTGAGATTTTGCCAATAGATAAGACAGAATGTAAAGAGGGAGTTCAGATTTTTAGAGCTAAAATTAGTCTGAAATAATGAAATGTGGAGGCAATTTGATCTACTCACCATAAGTCTATAACGTGGTTCAAAAATGTTAAGCTGTAACTTCTGGCACGGTAGGATAACATCCATGGCAAAAAGAGGCAACAAATCAGGACCAGGGTTTGTCAAACTGAGTTGCTCCAACTTCCTCTCCGCGTATTCCTCTGGAAAGCTCTTCTCTATGATGTTGTTTAATGTGACACTGCAAATGCCAATCAACTGACAAGTTATATCTGTCACACTGTCATAGTTATGTGCTTCTATGTGCTTGCTGATAGTAAGGTTCTGTAAAATCTAAAACCAAGATCCATATAACACTTAACACTAAGAAAGGCCAGGCCATACATAAACCTCAATTTGATCTCTATGTTAATATACTACATTCATGTGGGGATAAGAAAAAATGATGTTTCTTAGATAAAATGTTCAAAGAAGATTTGAGCAAGACCAATTAAGACTTTATATGAGCAATGCTAACCACAGATCAAATTTTATACTGATTTTGTTTGAGCTCATGTAGGCCTTGTTAACGTAAATGGTTCAAGCTTGAGCTTGAACTTAAAATATTTTTTGGGTAGAATGTGTATCTAAATCACACAATTTGGCTAAAATAAGCTCACGAGCCTTATGTTTAATTATTTAAACTTTACTCAGCTTGATAATAAATGGGCCAACTTATACTTTCAAATGCTCATTCCTGTTTGGTTATGCCCATGATTGCAACTATAGCAGTAGAAAACTAACCTGATTGCACATGTTCTGGGACTAATAAACAAAATAGTACGACATAAAGGGCATCTGTTACCTGAAAATAAATTCAAGATATGATTAAAAAATGAACCATTGGAACAATAAAACAGAATCATGGATGTTATTGAAACAATATCAATGTAGAAAATGAAGAAAGGCAAATAAAGAGAAGGAGACAGGAGATAACACCTCGGTCCATAGTCTGAAACAGGCATGACCGACAGAAAGAATGTCCACAAGGAGTTGTGATTGGTTCGTACAGTAACTTCAAACATAAAGTGCAATCATAATCATCTGTTCGTTGAGGATTGGAATGGCTTCTCCTCAAAAAAGTATTGGCTATTTTCTTCTCTAAATTTGAAAGAGCGTTGCTGCAGACAGAAATATTATAAGTAATTATCGCAAGTTTATAAATAGGAAAAATATAGGTAGTATGATACCTATACAAGTTGAGAAGGAACCTCTATATTACCTTTGGGGATCAATCTGATGGCCTGAGCAAATAACACCCTGAGCCAGCTCATACTTTTCCAACTGACAGAAAGAGAATAAGGAATGGCATTACAAGCAAGATGCAGCACCCAGAAAAACCATAGAGGCGTATATGAGAATAAATACAAAAACACAGTAGAAAGCAAATTGCCTACATTATAAAATTGTACGTACACAACTTTAGATGCAGAGATCTATCAACAGCTAACTGTTGTAAACCTAACCAGGACAGAAATTTTCCTAAGTATAATATGTCTATCATTTTTTGAGTTTCTACCAAGCCAATAAATGTCTGATTGTGTACCAATTGTGAACTCTTGAGGAATATGTAAACCTAATCATGGAAGAACTTTTCATTTGTATCAAGTATTTTTCAGTTACTATTAAGCTGATAAAAGTTATTACCAAATTACCAATTACCAACCACAGCATATTGAGATGGAAGAAAACTGAAGCAAAAAGGCATTCTTACCAGAATAAGAGCATTAGCCTTAAGAATGTAGGAGGCTGCTGTATTACTATGTAGATTCATCACCTTCTCCGCATCATTCAGTGCAAGCTAAAATACATTTTAAACAAGAAATTGATAGGACATCTCAAGAAAAGATGGAGCAAAAATTGGGAGGAACACTAAGATATGGAACACACCCCAGCATGGGTTGTTGGATCCAACCCATTCAATGGCCTATATTCTGAAGCCGAAGGAGACCTGCTTCTGAGGAATTGGCTAATCCTGGGGATCAACTCAAATTTAAAAAAATAAGAATTCAGATACCTAATCATACCAATCAAATTAATTGGACAAATTGCTCAAAAACACTGTCATGATAAATCATGGTTAAGGACCTCGTACCGGAGATAGGCAGCACATCGGTTGCTTAGAATAATAGAATCACCAGGCTTAATGTGGTTAGCTCTTGAGTATAATTCAATTGCCTGATAAAATTCAACATTAGGATGATAAGTTGGTGACAAATTTCATGTGTACTGTCCAGAAAGACATGCCCACTTACTATGCCTAACATTAACAAATATAAAACTAGAACAGAGTAGATACGTGGTCCAGACAATTTCTGTAAACTATATAGCACTAACTAAACTTACTAGGCTAGCATCAACTGGCCTTGCTAACCTGGTGAGCTTAACCCTAAGAAATTTGATAAAATGATTATGGTGTTGCTAAAGTTGACCAACAATAACTTCACAAGTAGCAACCACAAACAGATGTCATTTTTTATGCCAAGAATGTTCTGATGACCCAATTACAAAAAAAATGAAACCTCAACTTCTTATCTGTGTATTACTCCCTTCATAATATAGGTGGATAGCTAAAGAAAATTAGGGGCTTGGTACAATTAGAGATATTCACTCAGAAAAATCCATACCAGCGTACCTACTACTCTGGCCTCTAATATCCGAAACCGAGAAATGGCAGATGAAAATGAAAAAATGTATGAATATGGGAATTGGTGGTACTTTCTCAGCATCAAAGAGAACAATGATTATCGAATGAACATGACTAGGCTCCTACTATTTGAGCCATCATTCACTTACTTATGTTGTCTCAGTCATAGTAATAAAATTGCAATCATGGAGCATCAAAATAGAATATAACTATATACCCATGCAACCCAAACACATCTTCAACAAGCAGCAAGAATTGAATTATATTCCTGAAGTCCTAAAGGAACTACTTTGTTCATGTTCCATGAGACCCAAACCATAACCAATAATCAGTTTTTGAGCCACCAATGTCAACGAACCTTCAGTGCTGATGTCTTATGTTCCCAAGGCTAACACCCAGTTCTCCAAATACAGTGTTGCTTATTCCTCGAGAATGAATTGCTTATCATCTACTGCTTTATGTATATGTAAACTTTCTAAGGCTTTATCTTGCCATGGAAGTTCTTCACATTACCCTCTGATTGGGGTCAAACAGATTCAAGAAGCATGGAGCACCATCCCATGAAGATTTGCGGCATTAATTCAAACCAAAATGACGCCTCTTGCATTATCGAGATTATCCTGACACTTAAAGACATGATTTGTACCAACAGAGCAGGTAAACACTTAGGCTTCAACCAGACCAAAAGTAGAAAACACCATTAAGGAGTTCATCCATGGCAACACAGCAACAGCCTAAAGCAAAAGGCCAAGTCCTCTAACCGCCAATGCACACCTCATGCTCATAGGATAAAGAACAAATAATCTGAAGTGGTGTAGCTGCATTGCAGTAAGGCTTGAAGAAACTGAGCCCAGGCCCACATCAGATTACTCTCTCTGGCCCAGCTCAGCCCAACTCAAGAAGAAGCTCAAGAAAGTTCTGGAAATGTGTATATATGTTGTATAACAGAAAGAGAGAGAGGGCGAGAGATACACACAATACACACAACACATAGCTGATCCAAGAAGCAATTCACTCGAGCAAGATAGTTTCGATTGAGAGAGATTAGTTTAGAGAGTTCAGTTGTAATTGTATCTCTGATTCTTAGTTGGTGATTGAATAAGAACAACTCCATTTTCGTCCGTGGATGTAGATCTCTGAAAGAGATTGAACCACGTAATCTCCTCGCGTCGTCTACCATCATTTGTCCATCATTCCGATTTGCACAACAAATTGGCGCCGTCTGTGGGAAGGATTCGATGACGACGCCGAGGATCGAAGCGGAGAAGTTCACAGGCCGGAATGATTTTGGGCTTTGGCGGATAAAGATGAAGGCCTTATTGATTCAGCAAGGGCTAGCTGAGGCGATCAAGTCCAAGAACGCCAGAGGTCGCCGATGGAGGAGATCCGAAGCAGACTCTCAAGAAAAAGGAGATGTTTGAGAAGGCACATAGTGCCATTGTTCTGTGCTTGGGCGATAAAGTGCTCAGGGAAGTGTCAAAGAGACTACAGCTGCTGGAATTTGGGATAAACTCGAGCATCTCTACATGGTGAAGTCTCTTGCCAACCGCCTCTATATGAAACAAAGATTGTACTCCTATAAATTCCAAGAAGGGAAAGCTATAGAGGAGCAGCTCGATGAATTCAATAAAGCGATCGATGACCTTGAAAACATCGATGTAATTCTTGATGCTGAAGATAAGGCCATCCTGCTTCTCAATGCGCTACCAAGATCATTCGATACTCACCTCAAAGACGCCATGTTGTATGGGAGGGAGAAAACAATTACCCTCGAGGAAGTGCAATGTGCCTTGAAGGCTAGGGAGTTGCAGAAGGTATCAAGCTCAGCAGCAAGCACGAGCCGTGACAGTGCAGCTGAGGCTCTGAATATTAAGAATACAAGGGAAGAAGCAATCCAAGGGCAAGGATGGAGCTGGCAAACCCAAGATGCAGGGGCAAAAATCTCTTGACAGTGACAAAGAAACCAGGAAATGTCATTGGTGTGGCAAGCCTGGTCATCTCAAGAAGAATTGCTACGCATTCAAAAGAAAGCAAGCTGAAGAGAATGGGAATTCTAGCACTGCTGATTGTGCGGAGGAAATGAGCCAGCTCAAGCTTTGAACGTGGTTGGCAAAGAAATAGCAGAATCTTGGATAATGGATTCGGCTGCTCGTTTCACATTTGCTCACATAGGGCATGGTTTGAGAATCTTAAGGAAGCTACTGGCACAGTCCTTTTTGGGGAATAATCAGGTATGCAAGGTACATGGAATTGGTAATATTAGATTCAAGATTCATGATAGTTCGGTTAAGCTTTTGACTGGAGTTAGATACATCCCTGATATAAAAGAGAAACTTAATCTCTTTGGGAACGTTGGAATTAAAGGGGTATTCATTTGAGTCATCACATGGCTGTATGAAAGTACTGAACGGGAAGGACATCATCATGAGAGCTATAAGAAAAAATAGCTTGTATTATTTGGATGCTGAGACCATCCAAGGAAGCGCACTCGTGTCAGAGAGCAGTGATTATGAAACTTGGCATAACCGGCTTGGTCATGTGGGACAGAGAGGGATGAAGGAGTTAGCTCGCAAGGGGCTAATCCAAGGAGTCGATCCTGAATACTCGAAGATGTGCGAATCATGCCAGCTTGGAAAAGGAAAGAAGCTCCCATACCAAACAGGTAAACACACCTCGAGTAAGCCTCTTGATTATTGCCACAGTGATCTGTGGGGGCCATGTTCAACCAACTCGATAGGAGGGGGGAGGTATTTCTTGAGCATTATTGATGATTTCAGTAGGAAAGTTTGGGTGTATATTCTCAAGGAAAAATCAGAGGCATTTGAAAAGTTTAGGAGTTGGCATGAAGCTGTGAAGGTGGAAAAGGGGCATGGTCTGAGGTGCCTTAGAACGGACAACGGCTTGGAATTTTTATCAAGAGAGTTTGAGAACTATTGCAAGAAATATGGGATTAAAAGGCACAGGACCGCACCTGGGAATCCGCAGCAAAATGGACAGCGGAACGAATGAACAGAACCTTGTTGGAAAGGGTTAGGTGTATGTTGATCACATCTGGTGTTTCCAAAGAGGTTCTGGGCAGAGGCAGTTTCAACGGCTGCAAAGATGATAAATAAATGTCCTAGTTCAGCTATCAGCCATGATACTCCCGACAACAGATGGTATGGCAGTCATGGCAGTTACAGAAACTTGAAAACCTTTGGGTGCAGGGCATATGCACATATTAGGCAAGGGAAGCTGGAGCCGAGGGCCTTAAAGTGCATTTTTCTGGGATATCAAACTGGAGTCAAGGCCTACAGATTATGGAGTACAGAAAGGGAACCAAAAGATTATTATCAGCCGAGATGTTGTTTTCAATGAATTGGAGATGCCGTACAAAGATGCAGCTTCAGTCACGGAGTCACAAGGTCAGAGTGTGAAGTCTGACATAAAACCATGATCTTGGTGATAAAAGTGATCAGGATGATCTTGGGATAAGAGTGATCAGGATACCGTGATAGGTGCTGATTATGAACACAACTCAGCAGATTCAAGTGATCATGGCAGTTCATCAGGCCCACAACCTGAGTATCCTCCACCCTCAGTTGGTAACCAAGGTAATGATGATGGTTACTTGCTAGCAAGAGATAGAACTAGAAGGGAGGTCAGACCACTCTGCAAGGTTCAGAGATGCAGATTTTGTATATTATGCTCTTTGCATTGCAGAAGAGCTGGAGTTGAATGAACCGAGCAACTACAAAGAGGCTATTGGAAGCAGGGATAGACAGAAATGGATTACTGCAATGAATGAGGAAATAGAGTCACTGCTAAAAAATAAAACTTGGGTTTTGGTTTTGAGATCCATGATCCAACAGAGGCCCATTAGTTGCAAGTGGATATACAAGAGGAAGGTGGAGGCCTCACAGAATGACTCTATTAGGTTCAAAGCAAGGCTTGTGGCAAGAGGTTTCACGCAAGAGGAGGGGATTGACTACAATGAGGTATTTTCCCCGGTTGTAAAGCATAGCTCTATCCGAATATTGTTGGCAATAGTGGCCATCGGAATTGGGAATTGCAACAGCTAGACGTAAAAACTGCCTTCTTGCATGGGGAATTAGAGGAAGTTATATATATGGAACAGCCACAAGCTTTGTCAAACCCGGAGATGAAGATAAAGTTTGTCTTCTTAAAAGGAGCATCTATGGCTGAAGCAAAGCAGCCGACATGGTACCTTAAATTCGATGAGCAGATGATGAAGATGGGATTTAGGAAGTCATCATTCGACAGTTTGTGTATATATCAGATACAAGGAAAGTAAACCAATCGCATACCTGCTACTATATGTAGATGATATGCTTGTGGCAGGACCAAGCAAATCAGAGATTGCTCAAGTCAAGGTGGAGCTTGAGGCAGCTTTTGAAATGAAAAGACTTGGAAATGCGAAGAGGATACTTGGGATGGACATCATAAGAGATAGAGCAAAAGGAAGCTTATGGCTGATACAACACAGCTATGTCAAAAAGATGTTGAGTAAGTTTCAGATGACTGACTCTAAACAAGTCTCAACTCCATCAAGTCAGCAATACAAACTCGAGCTCTGAACAAAGCCCAAAAACTGATGCAGAAAGAAAGAGGATGTCTAAAGTGCCTTATGCAAGCATAGTAGGGCAGTATAATGTATACTATGGTTTGCACACCCGTCCTGATTTGGCCTATGCTATAAGCTTGACTAGTAGGTATATGAGTGATCATGGAGAGACTCACTGGCAGGCATTGAAATGGACTTTAAGGTACTTACTAGGTACTCAGAGTCATGGCTTGTTATACTCTAAGCAAGACGATGTAGAGACTGATGAGTTGATTGGGTATTGTGATGCTGATTATGCAGCACATTTGGATAGCAGAAAATCACAATCAGCATATATATTCAAGATTTATGGGACAGCAGTTAGTTGGAAGTCGAGTTTGCAATCGGTGGTTGCACTCTCAACAACGGAAGCTGAGTACATTGCTTTGGCTGAGGCAGTGAAAGAGGCAATTTGGTTAAAGGGGATCCTTGAAGATTTTGGAGTCCATCAGATACAGTGACTATCCTCTGCGACAATAATAGTGCTATAAGTCTGTCAAGACATCAAGTTTTCCATGAAAAGAGTAAGCATATTGATGTCAAACTTCATTTTGTAAGAGATGAAGTAAGAAAGGGGTAGTGTGTGTAAAGAAGGTGCATACTACAGAGAATGCAGCTGACATGCTCACCAAATCTCTACCAAGTTCTAAGTTTGAACATTGCTTGGACTTGGTTGGGCTTGTTTCCTCGGAGATGAAGGTGGTTGATGAGGATGGAGGTGTTCCAACAATTCAGCTAAGGTGGAGATTTGAAGTGGTGTAGCTGCATTGCAGTAAGGCTTGAAGAAACTGAGCCCAGGCCCACATCAGATTACTCTCTCTGGCCCAGCTCAGCCCAACTCAAGAAGAAGCTCGGGTTAGATAGACGGTTTTACCAAATGCTAGTTCTGGAAACTGTGTATATATGTTGTATAACAGAAAGAGAGAGAGGGCGAGAGATACACACAATACACACAACACATAGCTGATCCAAGAAGCAATTCACTCGAGCAAGATAGTTTCGATTGAGAGAGATTAGTTTAGAGAGTTCAGTTGTAATTGTATCTCTGATTCTTAGTTGGTGATTGAATAAGAACAACTCCATTTTCGTCCGTGGATGTAGATCTCGAAAGAGATTGAACCACGTAATCTCCTCGCGTCGTCTACCATCATTTGTTCATTCGATTTGCACAACATAATCCAACTAAACTAAACTAAACCACCAACTAAATACTAGCATTCTTCCAATTCCAGACAATAAGACCGATATGTTCCACAAAGAAGTCCAATTTTTGAAAGAAAATCACATATAAAAAACTTATCCAATTACATAAAACACTAATTAGGACGGCAGATAACCTGATCTAATCGACCTTCACGAAATTCCGTGTTTCCCCTTTGCATGAGGTCGTAGAGATGGCCATACCGCTCCAACGACATTGGTGATCCTTCCTCATTCTGCCAACATCACCCAATTTAATTAAGCTCCCAACACATACACACGCACAGATAAAAGAAGAAGCAGCATATTCAGTCAGAATCAGACCCATGGAAAATCGTGGACATCATCAATCCCTTCCAAGCTGAATCCGGTAGCTGGAGAAGACTCCATTTTGGGAAGAAAAAAAATCGGCAAAACAAAGTAAATGAGGTATAGAGTCCTTGAAAGAACAAAAGTGGTGGCCTATGTGTATCGAAATGAAAGAGGGCGACGTGTAGCCAATGGAAAAGTCGTTTGATTGATTGATGAATGAGAAATGAGATTGTGGCGGTAGTGGTGAGTGGAAGCGGCGTGTTCGCTCCTGTATCCTTTGTTCCACACTTGGACTCTATTCGTTTACGTGTTTCTCTCTCACTACACTCTTCTCTTCTCTTCTCTTCTCTTCTCTTCTCTATCTCTATCTCTATCTCTATCTCTATCTCTATCTCTATCTCTATCTCTATGCATATTGGAGTATACAAAATGTAGGCTGCTACACGGTGGAGTATGATCGATTATGCATGTAATAAAACCATTGAAATTTCTCTCAGAAATCGTAATTTTGTGTGGATTACTGTTTTTCACTGTGCACGTGGCAGAATATAAGCCACGAGTTTATATTTGTGTATTGATTAGTGGGAAATTAACCATTTGAGTTTATACGTCATCAATGAATTTTTTTTGGAATAAAATTTGACTGTAAAAAACTTACGAGTAGATATGTCTTCAGTGATTTTTTTTTTCTCAAATTATTCAAGTTATTATGTTACCAATAATATTCGTAATATTTTAAAATTTAGTCTAACGAATTACTCCTATAATTATCCTAGTCCAAGAGCCAAAGTTTAGCTAAAATTTGAATAATTTGTACAAAATATATTTCTATTTAAATAGGGTTGATTGATTTATAATTAGTCACTCCACGGATTAGGCCATTACGTTACTTTAAATTTTTATATATTAATATATAGAGAAAAGCATTCATGAGTCATGACCCATCTAACCTAACCTAATTAAAGTGGAATTGAAATTAAAACTTCTTTCGTTACTATCAACTAAATTGAATATTTAATCTTTATATAAATATATGGCTATCACGCATTATCGTAATCTATAAACACACTATATACATAGATGCATTATTGCAATAATATGTTTGAAATATTAGATAGTGGGTATTATATAATAGGTTGATGAAATGGATCTTTGTTAAGCCGACCGATTTAGAGATAGGAACAAATTGAAGGGTATATAAGTTAACACATTCCAACAAAAAATTAACGAAAAACATCATATAAGATTTGTTCCAAAAACACACATTATATGTACTATGTATTTATGTTTTACCAACATTCCAAAATATTAAAAGACATCAATAGTGAATCATCAACACGTTTTACTTGAATGTCAAATTGTGAACTATACTTTCTTTATTCAACTATTTATCTCAGATCACAATATAATGACTGCTGATATTTGGTTAATTTCTTAACAAATTTAAAAATAATTCGTAATTAATTCCAAAGTGCATTTATAATAATTTAATGTGGTACCGAAATTTCGAAGATGGTACTAGTATTGAAAGTGATGGAATATGGGTCGTCTGCCTAAAAAAATTGTCACTTAGGG
>NW_024598575.1:0-40129 GCF_004379255.2 Salvia splendens | reverse complement strand
ATTATTTACAACCACATAATCAAGCATGCACACAAACACCCTCACCCAAATCTTAACTTAACATTGCCCTTTTAAGTGAAGGAAAAAAAATGTGAGGGGAAACAACATACTCCCTTGTTTGCATGGAAGTTGGTGATGGGGGTTAGGCATTTCTTCTCTCATCTTGCCTCCTTTACAAGTTAGCTCCCCTTAACTCCTACAAAAACAAACACAGAAACAAACCAAGTCAACCATATAAATCAGCTGGTGAATAAAAATAAAGAAATGAAGCACACGACATATGTAACAAATACATAAAGTGCATATTCAAAGTATCAACTTAAATACAACCTAATAAGTTGGACAGCAAGTTCCAGACAAGGAATCCAACAGAATTAGTGACCTTTTTCGGCAGAGCTATTCATGCTTGTGCTTCATTATCTAACGCATGCACACACATGTAGAAATACATAAAAATGAGATTGTATCATCAAAACAACTCATTCCAATATAAAGGAAAAAAACATATCAATCTAAACAACATAATAAATATATTTGCACATTAATTTTACATACCATGTAGGATTGACATCATTCTCACTCTAGACCGATCCCAGCTTATGAAATTATATAGTCATCATCAGAATATTATCCTGAGAATCAGTGCATATTTTGAGCAACTCAAGAACAATCTGCGAAAGCTTGGTTCTTTGCAAACAGTTTATAGAAGCAGTAATTTACCTACATAGGAATCTAATGTCCATGATGCAAAGCAATGCAGCTTTAGACAAGTAATTAGCTCATTAAATAACATTCATACCTTGTTGGATGTGGATTCTACAATTGAAGTCTAGGTAAAACGCATGATCAAATTAATAGTTGGAAAAAATCAGTAAAAGTTTTATGCTCAAACCACCATGTCTTAAAAAAGGAAAACAACATAATAAGTTGACATCAACATATTGGAGGATACCAGTTACCACTAAGATAATAGTAAAATAAACTTATAGCTAGTTCGTAATTTTGTACTCCCTCCGTCCAACAATAAGCGAGGCAATATTTTGGGCACGAGATTTAAGGAATTGATAACTAAAGAGTTAAGGCGCATAGTATACATACCTTCTATGAGATAGTATGGTACATACGCAATGCATCACCAAGGTTATAAATGGCTCAGAGACATTGTCTCGGGATGCTCGCAAGACAGTTGCATTAGTGGATGTGTAGCATTTCCAGGTTCCTGCATTAATAAAGTGCACAGATAAAAAAGTGCACAAGCAATAATGGCTAATATATAAAAGAATGTACTCACTTTTGTGTAACTGGAAGGTTCCATTAGTAGCTGGCCCAAGCAAGAAGGAATGAAGGAATTATGTCATCTTCAAGAGTTTGTGGACCATCGCTAATTACAATGCGAGATGAAGGAACTAAAAACGATCACCATAATTTTACTAATTTGATTCAATTTTGTTTTTATTGCTCGCAGGGTTTAGTCGCAGGAAAACAACAACTAATAATTAATAAATGGTATAAAAATCAAGGAAAACCATAAACTAAACAAACCTTGTAGGAATCTGGGATTCAACAGGATCCATCTCGTCAGAGCAAATTTCAGGTGTGTGGGGAATAGCACCAATTCCAGTGCTAACACTCATTCAGTCAGAAGTAGAGATGCAATTTCCAGGAAAGTCCCCTACTAATGAGCGGAGGGGCAATCTGGAAATGCATTTGAGCTCTGGATGGATCGATTCTTTACTAGAAAATGAGCAAACTGATGCGAACAAAATGAAAAAATGAAATGAGACATAAATAAAGATCACAAAGATGAAAATAGATAATATATATCTGACCACCTGAATCAACTTAGATGTCCTAGAATTTGACAGAGAATCACCTCATAAACTCGTTTGTGAATGCGACAGGTGGCCTTGCTTAGGACAAAAGGTTCACTTGACCTTGCACATAAATGCTAGCATAAAAAAAAAGTGGCACAACACTGTCTCTATGCTTCTCCTAATAGAAAGTTGTTAATCTATTTCCCCATCACTGGTTTGGACTGCATGTATACAAGGTTAAAAAAAGGCAACAAGGACAAAATACAAACAATATGAATTCCAAACCCATACTCAATAGACTAAATTAACACAAGCCTTTACCAAGTTTTTATATCAGTTTTTGCTAGTATTATTGCTTTAAAAAGTAAATCCCATTCAACGGAAAAAACATCAACAAACTCCACGTTCACCACACTACATAGAGAAAATTTCAAACGACCATAGAAAATATATGTACTTGGTCTTGTTCAGCAGCATGTCTTGTTCAGCATCACAAATTCATTTTCACGTATTAAAATATTAATAAGTAAGGTGTTTTAAATTAGGAATCTTAGTTCTCCAACCCTTGAGAGAAACTAAGTCTACACTAATAAACCATTAAAAAGTGTTTCTGGTGACAATTAATAGAGAGAAAGCCTTACATATACACACAAATAAGATAAATTACAACCCCAAAAAGAAGAATGCACGCAAACGCCCACACCTCAAAACTATTCTAAACATTACCCTCAATATGAAGGATGAGAAAATGTAAAGAGGATAGAATACATACTTGTTTGAGTAGAAAGCAAGTAAGGGGTGATGCCGGATCACACCCCTATACCGGAAGTGAGAACTAGGACAACTCTGGGTTAGTTCCTGCAAAAGTTTGTGCTCAAAATGTACTAGCATAAAAATCCTACGAGTAGTGGTTACAGCTATAACACCTCACTTTTGAAGATCAGAGGACATCTCTATAACTTATCAACACTGAAGTAGCGCTCTCAACACGGGACTGAGTTCTCCTTGCTACGCAGCCTTACACTCAACCTGGAATGAACAGCAGCAGAATTTAGACGAGCAGTACGAGCAAACTCAAGTTTGCAATCTAAATCAAATTTGGTCCCTCGATAGCTGATCAAACTGCCGTAGACAAACACAAATGCTGGAATAATATTTAAAATTTTGAGTGTACCACAACATTTCCAGAGCGGTTATCAATCGAGGAAGTTGTGTATCAATGGATGGATTCCATTCATCGGTGTCAACTCCATTTGTGATTCCTGCAAAGCCATATGGTATTTCTAATTAAAACCAAATACTTTGGTTGATGCTAACAAGTCTTTATTCGTTCTCTTGTTATATTTTAATAGTTCTTATAGAAATCAAGACACATTGATGGAGATTATCTTTAGTCACCTGCTGAAATGACAGCTCTAGAAGACGACTTGCATAGCCAAGCCCCTGAAGTGACATTCTGAGTTGGCTTGATATAGAACCACGTAAAGGTTCCTAAATGTGATGTAAAGGTCTTTTCAATCAGCACGCAAGGTATGTAAAGTGGTGTTCTGAAAATTCACAAGATCATTGGCATTTATAACACAAGAAAGTAATAAAGCAAAGGTTATCTATACCTACAAGTTACATTAGCAACACTTCCTGTCAACCTTGCTACCATCAAATGTGTTGCGTTTCGTATAAGTTTCTCATCAGGCTCCGTGGCATAGCCCTGCCATTTAAAAACACATTTCGTTAGTATTTTCGCATTGTTACAAACACTACTGAAAGGACCCTTCAGAATCAACGAATCGGAGTGAAAGTAATCAAATTATTTACAACCACATAATCAAGCATGCACACAAACAAACTCGCCCTATATCTTAATCTTAACATTGCCCTTTATGTGAAGGACAGGATGTGAGGGGAAACAAAATAATCCCTTGTTTGCGTGGGAAATAGGTGATGGGGGTTAGGCATTTCTTCTCTCATCTTGCCTCCTTTACAAGTTAGCTCCTCCTTAACACCTACAAAACAAACACAGAAACAAACAAAATAAATTATACTATAAATCAGCTGGTAAATAAAAAATAAAGAAATTAAGCACAACATATGTAACAAATACTTAAAGTGCATATTCAAAAGTATCAACTTAAATACAAACAAATATACTGGACAGCAAGTTCTAGATAAAGAATCAATTTGTAACCTTTTCGGCAGCTGCTATTCGGACTTGTGCTTCATAATCTAAAGCAGGCACACATATGTTTAAACATATAGAAATGAGATTGTATCATCAAAATAACTCATTCTAATATCAAGGTTTGTCCCAGGATGCTCGAAAGACAGAATTGCATTAGTAGGATGTGCAGCATTTCCGGGTTCCTACATTTATAAATTCCACAGGTAAAAAAGTGCACAAGCAAACAATGGCATATATAAAACAGAATTTGCTCACTTTGCATAACTAGAAGGTTCCATCAGTAGCTAGCCAAAGCAGGAGGGAATGAAGGAATGATGTTGTTTACAGGAGTTTGAGGACCATAAAGGCTAGCATAATAAAAAGTGGCACAACACTGTCTCTGTGCTTTCTGCTAACAGAAAGTAGTTGAACAATTTTCCCATAAATGGTTTGGACTGCATGTAAACAAGGTTAAAATGCACCAAGGACAAAGTACAAACAATATTAATTCCAAACCCATACACAATGGACTAAATTAACACAAGAATTTACTAAAAATTTTATCAGCTATCTGCTAGTATTAATGCTGTAATAAGTAGCAACACAAATTCATTTACACATATCATTAAAATAATTTAAGAAATTCACTTGGTCTTGTACAGCAGCAGCACAAATTCTTTTTCACATATCATTAAAATATTAAAAAATTAGGTGTTTTAAATTAGGGAATCTTAGTTCTCCAGAAGTTAGTAAGCAACCCTTGAGAGAAACTAACTCTATACTAATTACCCATAAAAAGTGTCAGGTGATAATCAATAGAGAGAAAACCATGCATGCACGCACAATCAGGATAAATTACAAGCACAAAAAGAAAAATGCGCGCAAAACACCCACACCTCAAAACTATTCTAAACATTAACCTCAGGACAAGAAAATGTAAAGGGAGATATAATACTCACTGGTTTGCGTAGAAAGCAAGTAAGGGGGGGCACCAGGATCACACCCCTATACTGGAAGCGAGAACCTAGACAACTCCGGGGTTAGTCCCTAAATATGTGTGAGCTCAAAGTGTACTAGCGGAAAAATCCTACGAGCTATAACATCTCACTGCTGAAGAACAGTGGACATCTCTGAAACTTGATCAACACTGAAGTAGCAATCTCAAAAAAGGACCAAGTTCTGCTTATAGCGCAGCACAGCAGCAGAATTTAGATGAGCAAGCAGTGCGAGCAAACTCAAGTTTGCAATCTATAGAAAATTTGGTCCCGCGATAGTTGATCAAACTGTCGTAGACTAACACAACTGCTGGATTAATATTTAAAATTTTGGGTGTATCACAACATTTCCAGAGCGGTTATCAATTGAGGAAATGTGTATCAGTGGATGGATTCCATTCATCGGTGTCAACTCTGTTTGTGTTTCCTGCAAGGTCACATGTTATTTCTAATTAAAACCAATTAGTTTCGTTGATGAAAACAAGTCTTTATTACCTCACCTCTTTTATCTTAATGGTTATTATGGAAATCAAGCCATTGATGCAAAGGATATTATCATTAGTTACCAGCTGAAATGACTGCTCTAGAAAATCACTTGCTACGGCCAAGCCCTGAAGTGACCTTCTGAGCTCGCTTGATACTAAACCAAGTAAAGGTTCCTAAATGTGATGCAAGGGCCTCTGCAAAAAACACACAAGGCATATAAAGTGATGTTTTGACAAATTCACAAGATCATTAACAATTAACACAAGAAAGTAATATAGCAAAGGTTATCTATACCTTAATGCTACTATCAAATGTGCTGCATTTAGTATAAGTTTCTCATCAGGCTCCATGGTATAGTCCTGCCATTTAAAAGCACATAACTTCTTTAACATTTACAATGTTATATACACTACAGAAAAAAGGACCCTTCAGAATCAACGAATCAGAAAAAGTAATCAAATTATTTCATGCAGGAAAATTGTTTCTAAAATCAAGCAATGTAAGAAACTTCTCCAATATGTATGTCCAATCATTGATTTGATTTTCCTACATGAGCTTATATGATTTCTGGAGTCACCCAGCCATAGAAGTAGCAATAAGCTGGCATCGCAGAAATATTAAAATCTTGAGAAAGATCAGCGGAAGTGGAGAGTTAATGTAATAAATAGAGATAGTCTTTAGTTTTCTTGGAAGTGTTTGCATATGACATCTCTGCTATGATAGCATAAATCATTAGTTACCATTTCATACAAAGAAATTTACTTCAAAATTCTGAACCAGCTACTTG
This sequence comes from Salvia splendens, assembly GCF_004379255.2. Lineage (NCBI taxonomy): Eukaryota > Viridiplantae > Streptophyta > Magnoliopsida > Lamiales > Lamiaceae > Salvia > Salvia splendens. The sequence goes on along the minus strand of NW_024598575.1, from coordinate 33,889 downwards.
ATGCTTAAATCAATCCAACACCATACATAAGAAAAAGAAATCATAACCTAAGTGGCACACCATGTCACAGTATATAATACATGAAATTTTGGCTATACATCATGACAAATCCAACAACAAAACCAGACTATGGATTCAATAATTCCATGCCCAGATTCATACCAGAAAAAAACATTGAACTATTTTGAACACAAAAAATAGTTTCGGTATATTAATTTAGAACAATCAGTAAATAAGATCTAACCAAAATGTACTGCTTCCTTTCAGGGTACTTTAAAAAAAATTGTATTCCTCAAAAGATTAGCAAACATATAGTCGTATATAGACTGTTCCCTATTTAAAAAATGACCACATCCCTTCAGAGAACTAAGCATTTTACTAACGAAATGCTAAAATGCTAGAAGCAATCTCCGTCATATCTAGCATCAGTATTTGGCCATAAAATTCAACACATAGAACTTTGAAATACTGATATCTTACAAGCAAGAATATTCCAGTGACGTGTTCATTTAAAATAGTGGGACAGGCTTCCAACAAGGTATTCAAAAGTGATGAAAATATATGTCGCAATATTACCTTTAAAATAGTGGGACAAGCTTCCAAAAAGATATTCAAAAGTGAACCCAAAGGTTGAATGTGACTGGGAGAGAGGTCCTGAACATCCTTCAGAAACTTGATCTATTCCTGGAGGCATGCACATAAACCAGAGCATGAAATTACAATTATAACAGACACAAGATGGCACTGCCAGATGTAAATTCTAAAATTAGTCTTGGCAAATAATATCTCACAGAATGATTTCTTTACACAACAACAGACATTAACTTGCTTTTCTTTGTGTCCTTGGGATCTTAATAGGGAGGGATTTTTAAAAAGAGAAAACACTAACTTCATAGAAAGCATCTTTACTTGACACTAATTGACTGCTCATCCAGCTTCCAAGGCCCATGATTTCTTTTTTAGATGCAAGTAGAGCAAACCGAATGCCAAAGTAAAAAGAAACATATCTAGGAAGTACTTGGGAAAGAGTCTGTGAAAACAATTTAATAGATATATTAAGATGCCAAGATTTGACAATCAATGGGGTTTATATATCAAAGAAAAGAAATACTAATATAGCACATTTATGTACACGGCATATGACACAAAAAATAGGATAATAAGTGTATATACTAATTATATAGATGCAAGGTAGCAAGAAGTGAATTAGAAAATGTAGGAAATCACCAGGCACACAGTATAATACCCAAAAATATATGTGATAGATTTATACAGCTGCAAAAAGGCAGCAAAAATTGAATCAAATAAGTTAAAAAATATTCACTACAACAAACAAGAAGATGATTAAGCAAAGCAGGCTCACCCTTTCCCCGGCTTCTTCTAAGTTAAGAACTAAGTCTCCCCCTGCCGCCACACGACTTGCCCCCACCGGGCCGCGGCCCCCAGGTCTTGCTCGTCCACCAGTGCAGAGCATTTTTAACAGCGCTAATATAAACAAGCATAAAGGTAAAAATTGGTTTCCAAAACAAATTCGAGTCTATTTATGCACTAGGCAGTTTCACTGAAAGCACCTGAAGAAGTGATCTCCACGTAGTTGGGCCTCGGCCTTCAGATTGACTAAGAAATTCAAGTCTATTTTTGCACGAGGAACTATCACGGAAAGCACCTTAGTTTCACGAGTGAATCTGAATGCTTAGAGAGGTCCTTCAGATCAACTAAGAGTAACACGAGAATATGTTGAATTATCTCAGTCGCCTCAAATGCAATAGGATTGGCACACAGCACTTTAATCTGACTCAAACAAAAATTCTTTCCTGCATACAGACAAGAAAATGGTAGCAGATTTAGAGGAACATATAGAAAGAATCCAAGGAAATAAAAATAATAAATTGTTGCATGTATTCCACTTCCTACAACTAAACAAAAAGTATATCTAAATGTATGTACAAGGAAGAGAATAGCTAACCACACATCCTGGAATCGTGATCTTCAGATTTAGACAAAGCAAGACCAACTCCAATTTTATCAGGTACCGACAAGCGTAGAGCATCAGAAAGATTTTGCAATAGTCCTTCATTGATGGCTTTAGTATGAACTGAGAGACACTTGATATCGAAGTGGTCAAAATTGGCTTGGAGCAGTAATACGCTACCATCCATTCCATTGTATACTGTCCGAGGAACAAGTTAGAAAAGTACCCACTCACATCAAACACCCCCAAAACTTAAGTCTTGCTAGCCCTCGAGCAAGTAACGCAATAAATCACACTCACAAGATATATTAGATAATCCTCTGCCTCAAGTCACGCCAAACCATATGAATCAGTAGGGAAATTAGGCCGACCCCGAATTCACTCGCGGGTAAAACTTTAGAACAAGAATTGTACACGAACTAATTCCCTAAGAACTAGGCATCCCATGCTTCAATCTAAGTTCATGTTGTGTCCTGGGAGTCTCAAACCATCGTCACTAATTCATAAAGAGAAGTTCTTCTGACTATTCTTTATTTTATGCACATAAGATCTTTCTCCCAAAATCAAGCAAAATTCATTGCTCACAAGTCAATATGATGCACAAATCAAAAGGTCTTATTCATTGGGATGTAACGGGGCTTTTGGTAAAGGTGGGATAATATTTGGTTAAGTAGCTTACCACCATTCTTAAAATACTAGCACATCCATCACAACGTCTTTCACATCTCACTCACTGCGTACAAATTTCTTACAGCTCAACACCCCAAACATGAGATTTTTCGACCATCTGTCAACTTATTCTTTTGAGCATTCTTTTATCATTTCTATTTTTCGCTCAATATTTTTTTCGAGCCTTGGCTTTTTTTTTACTCAAGAAAGGCTGCTTTTTTATTTTGTTGTTTTTTTCTAGCCTTGGCTTTTTTTAGACATGAAAGGCTGCCTTTTTTTTTCTAGCCTTGGCTTTTTTTACTTATGAAAGGCTGCCTTTTATTTTTTTCTAGCCTTAGCTTTTTTTTACTTATGAAAGGCTGTCCATTTTTTTTAGCCTTGGCTTTTTTTTACTCTTGAAAGGCTGCCTTTTTATTCTATTTTCGTTTGAAGGGACAGTTTTTCACTCACTTTGTATCTCAGTAATACCACCTAATGAATGGTCCAGAACCTCCATCTTTTTCTTGCCACCATAATACCCTCCCAAGAATGTGCTAGCACTTTAATGTTAGTGACTAGGGAAGAAAATATAGGCCAACAAATGGATATAATAAGTAAGCTGATATAAGGACTTCAAAATTTTCAACAAAGAAATTAGTCTTTTGGGGCTCAAACTGGCTCACTAGTGGTTTATGCAGGGTCAGGCATGTGATAATTTGGATATGAGGCCTTTATTCCTATTGCCTAAATCATTTTTATGCACCAATATCAACAAGATTGCAACTCATAAAGCTCTCATTCAGTCGATCAGCCCTATGGCTTTTTCAATTAATTTTTCAAAACCGGAATAGTTCTCTCTCCTTAGCTCAAGAAATCGGGCAACAAAGCACATTGTTATCACTTATTTGAAGCATGGGAAACCTAGGACTCCAGAAGTTAGTAAGCAACAACTAAGTTTGCAGATCAACCCTTGAGAAAAACGAAGTCTACACTAATAACCTCCTCAACTCCTACACAACAAACACAAAACAAACAAAATCAATTATATAAATCAGCTGATAAATAAAAATAATGAAATGAAGCACAACATAAGTAACAAATACTTAAAGTGCATATTCAAAAGCATCCACTTAAATACAACCTAATATGTTGGACAGCAAAATTCTAGATAAAGAATCCGATAGAATTTGCAACCTTTTCGGCAGCTGCTATTCATGCTTGTGCTTCATTATCTAACACATGCACACATATGTAGAAATATATAAAAATGAGGTTTGATCATCAAAACAACTCATTCTAATATCAAGGAAAAACATGAATCTTAACAAAATTATAAATACATTATGCACATTAATTTTACATACAATGTAGGATTGACATCATTCCCACATCTAAAGCGAGGCCAGCATGTGAAATCATACAGTGCATCATTGGAGAATTAGTGCGTACTTTGAGCAAATCAAGAACAATATGCTTAAGCTCGGTTCTTTGCAAACAGTTATATAAGTAGTAATTCACTACATAGGAATCTAATGTCCATGATGCAAAATAATGCAGCTTTAGACAAGTAATTAGCTTATTACCTAACACTCATACCATGTTGGATGTGGATTCTTCAATTGAAGTCTAAATCAGTGAGGCTTCCAGGAAGTTCAAAAACATGAGAGGGTTATTTTAGTAATTTCAAGTAGAAGAGGGGACCTTGTTGTGTTCATAGGTCAAACTCAACCTTTCTAATTCCTAAAATCAACTCTAAATTCACAATTTAACAATAGTAAATTTGGTGATGCTAATATTGATTCAGCAGACCTCAACCTACTCGCAATAATCTAAGCAAAAACATTATCAATCTACAAACCCCAAAAAATGATGAACAAATTTATATAAAGAAAAAAAGAAAATACAAATTGATTACCTGAAGACGGCGATGGCTGTTGAGAGGAACGGCGGCGGAGGTTTAGTGAGAGGCTTCTAGGTGCGGGTTGACTCTCCATCTCCTCAATTACTCATTCGAGGCAGCACCAACAAATCCCTGTGCCGAGTTTTCATTGCATCCATCCGCCGATTTATACGCCGTTCAATTTTTTACAGAGGAAGGAGGAAAGGGAAGGAAGAGAGAGAGTGCAGAGAAAAGTGAGGGGCGTGAAATGGAAAGGACTCTGCAAAATATTCAAAATATAGAAACGGTATAATCATTAATATTCAAACTTTATTACTATTAAATTCGTAGACAGTCATGTATAAATTCGTAGACAGTCATGTATTAATATTGAAAATTTATTACTACTAAAAAATTGTGAAATTCGTATAACTTAATACTATGAATCAGTTTTAGTTTTGATATATTAAAGAGAGAGAATGGTCAGGGTGAAAGTGATACGAGAGAATGAAATACTTTGTATTGTAACGATCGTAATGGATAATGGCCTGTAGAATTATAGACCAAAATATAATCATTGATCAGATTTGGGATGGGTTATTAGAAATGGGACATCAAATTTCTATAGTTCATTCCTAATTCGAATTACTTAGTTGATGCAGTTAATTATGGTATGAACTAAGTTAGATTACAGATTAAGTGGGATTTCACTCTCATTTTCACCATTTTGTTTTTTCGCTCAATTTCTCTTTCACTCTCAATCTAATTTTGCAATTTCTCCTTAGCAAAAGAAACCTAGGGATAAGGGTTCATTGCACCACCTGACAGTTTAATCCAACTACAAAATGGAGATGCAGACAACACAAATTGGAAAAGGTGGGTGAATCAATTGTTTTAATTTACTTTTCACCATACCTCTACAATCTATCTGATATTTTCTTCATTTGTGGTAGTGTATGAGCTAAAATCTGGAATTAAACCAATGAATTGGAGGTTATATAATCAAAGGTTTGGTGTAGTTTCCACTTCATTTTGATTTTATAGTTCGGTTAAATTTTCGTTTCTCTTAAAACTTTTACTGTTTTGGTTATCAATTTTGGAATTATATGTGATCTGCAAAAAAAATTGTGTCTTTTGATTGGGTAAATTTGTTTCATCTTAATTTTGTAATATGAATTGATTGTAATATATGAAGTGATTTCGTAAGAATTATATTTGTTTTGAATTTTTCAAAGTAGATTCATAGGAGTATTAACATAAAATGATCCCATATTTAGGTCAACTTATTTCATTATACGATGAAAAATGTTGTTTATTAGATGAAGTGATTTGGTATGATGTGACTGCATTTCATTTGTGGTGAAGCGTAAATATATCTAGATATTTAGGTATGTTGTAACTTAATTAATTTTACCAGAATATATTTGTTGTGAGTTCTATTATTTAATTCGACGAAGTTATGCGTATTGGATTTTTGAAACTAGTTTCAGTTGAACATAAAATCGTTCTGTATTAGGGTGAACTTATTAAAATATAAGATGAATAAATTTATTTCTAAAATGATGTAATTTGGTAGCTTTAACTGAATATTGTGCTTTAACCATAAATGTGATTGAAGAAGAGATTAAAGTATACCATGAAGAAATATGATAATATGATGAAGTAATTTGTTGTGTTGTAACAAAACATTGTGTTTTACCATTAAAAAACAAACACAAATCAATACAAATTGATATTAAAGATGTACTATTAGAATCATACAAAATATATAAATCAAAACGAACAATGTTGAACATGCGTCACACGAGAATATTGCTAACATAAGGTATGTAGCATATCATTCCTTATTTCAGGAAATACATTATAAAAATATAATATAATTTGCAGATTTGGGAATACATTACATAAATATAAACGAATTTGCATGGAATAATACACATGCTAATGTTTTTGCATTTATAGTTTATATTTAAAATAGTCTCCTCCGTCTCGTATTACTCGCACTTTTTTTCCGGTCGTAAATTTGGAATTTATTTTTAGTGTAACTAAATTAGTATTTTAAGTGTAATGAGAGATCACTTAATAAAGGAACACTTAATCTGTTATAATTAAATACCATGATTCTTATTTAAAATAAATATAGTGTAAGTAGTTTGGGACGAAGCGAATCATAAAAGTGCAAGTAACACGGGACGGAGGGAGTATTATTTTGCAGAGGAATGATATGCTACATATCTCTACTTATACGAGCATCACTCTCGTTTGATTCTCGTTTACCGTTGTTCGTTTTTATTTATATATTTAGTTTGATTCTAATACTTTGAAAAATGTTATTGAAAATTTTAATTTCAAAAAATTCATATAAATCACAGTTCGATTTGCTTGTTTTCTCTATAATTTCAAATAAATTAATAAAATAACAAATTAAGCTTTGACTTTTATGAATTTTATAAAATTAAAATTTTCAATAATATTTTTTAAAGGATTAGAATCAAATTTATTTAATTTTAAATCGAAACAAACAACGGTAAATGGCATCAAATGAGAGTGGTGCTCATATAATGAACTCACACTAGAAATGTAGCATATTATTACTTTTATTTTGCATATCTCCATAATTCACAGTTTATATGTATCTATTTAACAATACTATATAAAATATTAGTAAAAATTTTGTTTTCTAGTGAATTTATGTGAAATTGTATACTCCCTCGAATATGCACTTTGGGATCGACACGTGTTTTAATATAAAATGATGAAGTAGGAGAGAGGTAGAGAGAAATAGTAAATAAAGTATTGTTAGTGGAGAATGAGTCTCACCTCATTAGAGAGAAAAGACTTTCCAAAATTAGAAAGTACATATTCTTGTGGGATGGACTAAAAAGGAAAGAGTGCATGTTCTTGAGGGGCGGATGGAGTATTAATTATGATTTTTAATTTTTTATTAGAATACAATTTTCTTCTTTTTTCGTGTATATAACATTATTGTTTTAGATATCATCAAAAACAACATCTCGTAATCAGTTGATAATTGATTTTTTTTTTAAGTTTGTAATTTGATATCATGATTTCAACGGTTAGAAGACCAACCAAAACTAATATTTTACTAAATTTTACTATTTGAATTACTATTATCTCATATAAAAAAGTATTAAATTTTGTATTTCAAATTCATTATGTATTTGTATTTTTATTATTCTATAAATTTGTAGAATAAATAAAGAAGGCGAGAATATTGAAATATCATCTTAAATAAATGTATAAATATATTATTTTATAATTTCAGCATCGGCTTAAATAATTTTTTGGTTCCATCCCTGGCAGAACTACTAGGTATAGAGCCCTTGCCTTGCCAAAAGCCTTCAACTTTCTTCTCCTGCTCTCATCCTCGTTGTCCGACCGACGCACTCCTCAATTTGAAATTACAACAACTTCGGAACTTGAAATTCAAATTAAATTGGGGGGCCCACGGTGAAATGCACTTGTTTACTTCACTAAAATTAGATTGTACACATTTTAATAGCAATTAAATAATTACTACTCCCTTTGTACCACTTTAGCAATCCCGGCATCCCAGTTTGAAAATTGTAATAGACCTTATATTCCACTAACCTTTTTCCAGTCATATTTTATTATAAAATTAATATATAAAAGTATGACTCACAATCCACTATCTTTTTTCCACCAACTTTCGTTTACATTTCTTAAAATTCGTGCCAAACTAATATGGGACTCCGTAAAGTAGGACGAATGAAGTACATAATTTGATAATATATGGAACTCATAATTATTAATTTTAATACAATTGTATAATGCATAGAATTGATTTTTAAGTTGAGTACATAATTAGGTAATATGAACTCATAATTATTACTTTTAATACCATTATATAACACTTCCTTCGTCCCACAGAAATATGTCATTTGGGATTGAGACGAGTTTTAATGTGTAATTAGTAACGTATGAGAGAAGGAGAAAAAATAATTGAAATTGTATAATGGATGGTGGACCCTCAAATGATAAAGTAAAAGAGAATGAGAAAAAAGTTGTCATAAATGGATATGAACTATTTGTATGAGACGGATAAAAAAGTAAATAAAGTAAATATTGGCTTATTTCTATGGGACATAGGGAGTATGTAGAATAGATTTTTATTACTTAAAAACAAAATGACATTAATTTGCATATTTCCAATTACCGTAATGTAGTTTCATTTGAGGTGATTGATTTTGTTAAAAATTATGATTATTGTTTAGAACAAAGGCACATCGCTTCATGTATCATTTTTAGCTAAAAATGATTATATCACATTGCATTAGTCAGTAGCCAAAAGTATGGTAATTAAGTTTTGACTGACTCATATTTTTAGAAAAAATTATAAAATTAGAAAACGTACCATGGATGTTAAGCATGAGAATTTTATTTTAATTTCTTACGATATCGATAAGTTTTAAAGAAAATCAATGATTGAGTTTCATAGAAATCAAGAATATTCAAAGAATCGAGACTATATGAATGATCGAGAGTATATTCGAAGTGTTTTTAATATTTAATTTTGAACAAAATAATAATTTCTAAAGCGGTAATTGATTATAAAGAATTGTTTTGGAAACAAAATTAATCAAGAAATATAAACATGTAAGCTATTTATGATTTAAATTATTTTTACAGTAGCGAAGTTTATAAATCTAAGTTGGCAAGTACATTTGAAAAAAATTAAACTTATAGTTAAAATTATGTCTTATTTCTGGGTCTTTCATGTTTGATGAGTTTTGCCCACACAAAGATCAAACTTTGAGTTTGAGAGACAGTCGAAAGATGTATGTTCGAGTTCTGAATATCTTCACGTTGAGAAGGGGCGAGCAATCTTCAATTCTTTGGACAAGCTATTTGGTAATTCTAAACCATAGAATTCATGATTTAGGATCTATATTCTTTATACATGAGTTATTTGCATCCTAGCATGCTATTATTTGTTTAACATGTGAGTTTAATTGATCCCATAATAAGTCAAATAGATCATTTATTTGATTGATTTATTTATACATGTCTTCCGTTGTGCATGGTTTACCATAACCTTAAAACTAGTATCTGAACTGTTTCTTGAAGTATTTTCAAAAACAGGATTATCTTGGAACTCTAGTGGAACTACCAGGAAGTCTCTCTAAGTCGGAACCTCTTGATTTCAACGTGGAACTAACAAACCAAATTCACACTTAGAACGTGTATGCATACATTGGGAAACTTGAAAACCACCGTGTTAGAATAATTAAGTGAACCATTACATAAACCTCTCTATGATGATTAACCAAGAATGATGGAGAAGGAGCACAAACTGTAAAGCGGAAGCGTGCCTTGATCCATCTAGAATTGAACGGCAGGAATTGCTTTGCAGCGGCTATGAGAGAATACAGAGATATCAAATATTCTTCTGGCGTCTGGGGACCATAACCTAATTTTATATTTATATAAATATAAGATCCTTTATTTTTTATCCGGTCTCTCAACAAATAGAAAATCACAAAATGGTATACACTTATTTCCATAACAAATAAATACACTTTAGCCCAAACTTTAATCTTTATAGGATCACTTTAATTGGGCAACTGAAAGATAGTCATACACATTAAATTAGTCATGTGGAAGCCCAAATTTCTAACAATCTCTCACTTGGGCAACACATAACACAAAATAAATGTGTACAAACCGAATGAGCGCTCAAATATGATATCGCATAGTGTATTTCCGAACAATCTTATTGTCAACCATATCGGCATAGGACTAAAGACGCAGTCACCATACTTTTTTATGATTAAACCCATCAGTAATCACATATGCAAACATAATCAACAACAGATCAATTATGGAGTGTAGCATGAAAATTTCATGCAAGGTGATCATACATGCCTATTTCCAACTGATCCTCCCAAATCCTTAGTGAGATCAAACCAAAACAAAAAACACAAGTAATGGACAAAACACAATACTTTATTTTTGCAGAGAATGACATGACTTTATAACTTCATGTTCAAAACACAATATAGAGTAATAACCAAAACTACTCTCACTGAACGGAAGTACCCTTAAACAACATAATACCCATTTGGGCTACATGCCCATGAAAGACCTTGAGTGATAGTCCCTTAATGAGCGGATATGCAATCATCAAATCCGTTCCTATATGCTCTATAGAAATTTTTCCATTCCGAACTTTTTATTTACAACCAGGAAGCTATGACACTAGAGCTCCTATTGCTTAACACTGCAGGGTTATTGTCACAACATAACTTTAGTGGTCTTTTAATACTTTAACAATATGTAGTCTCGTGACAATTTGCAGTCATATTTAATTACTAGATGCCCCAAAACAAGTTACGAATACTGTTGTCATAGCAGAAGGTGATACAAGTGTTTGCTCAACACTTCTCCACGAAATGGCTCCACAACCAACAGACGTACGAAACTTAAAAAAATGGATCATTTTCTGTATTGGCATCTTACAAAATCAGAATCAATGAATGCCTAATGATCTCTCCAAATGATCTGATTTTTCTATATGGGAGCATGTAATGCTTAGTTCTCTGTAGTATCTCACAACCCGTTTTGTTGTTTCCTAATTATCCATATCGGGTTACTGAGATATTTGCCCAACATATTAACAATAAAAACCAAATTGGGTCTAATACATACTTGAGCACACATTAGGCTCCCAACAGCCAAAGCATAAGGAACCTTTTGCATTTTCTAAATCTCAAGTTTTATCTTAGGGCACTGAATGAGACTAAGTTTGTCTCCTTTAGCCATATGGGTGTTTCTTTACTTGCAATTATGCATCTCAAATACTTTAGGCACTTTTTCTTCAATATAACCCTTTTGTGACAACCGAAGAATATCTCGAGAACTATCTCAATTTATTTCGATTTCAAATACAAAAGAGGTTCCCCCAAGATCTTTCACCTCAAATTTCTTCGAGGGTAATTCTTGTTGTTGTGCAATATTCCTTATCATTAATTGCAATTAATATGTCATCGACATGCAATACCAAGAAGATGCATTTGCTCCCACTGAACTTGTGATATGCACAACCATCAATGACATTCTTTCTGAATCCAAATGAAAAAACTACTTTATAAAATTTGTGGTACCATTGACGAGAGTCTTAATTGAGGTTGTTGAGATTGACTTTAAATGATCTCATCCACATGAGATTGAACGTTTACAACATTATCAAATTGAAGTTCTTAATATGCTTCTTCTTCAATGATAGTAATTGATACCTGAACATTGTTAGAAGCAGTAATAGGTGTCTATACCGACTCCTCCTCAAAAGTACGGCCCCTTAAAACCTTCTTCCCCTAAACTCAACATCCTCAAGGAATATTATATTTTCTCGCCCCAAAATGAATCATACACTACTTATCTATCTAAACATGTATAAAAAGTGAGTTTTAGCTTTAATTTGAATATATATAAATTCTGGGTATGAATTTGAATATTTTTGAACTTTGGATATGAATTTAAATATTTATAAAATTTATGCATAATTCTAACGTATATGGATTTGGAATAAAATTGCAGTTATAAATCTCTAATAAATGATGATAATGTAGTGGTTCAGAGTATTGCAAATGTTATTAGGTGAGGCTTGGCGGTGAATGGTCGTTACAAATCTAATTAATCACTAATTGTGGTGTGAGGAAATAAAATGTCTGAATTAAATATCAGTGGTCCGCAGTTAATGAAATTAATAAATAATTTGCATTAATATGGGATTTTGATATAGGTGTATGGCGTCATGATAAAAAATTTCAGTGGCCCATCCATACCACATAGGCATGATGAGATGGTATATCCTACCAATTATTTTTTGATATATTGAAATATGAAGGACCCAACATCCAACTATACATACAATCATTTATGAAGCATTCATTCTACCACTATTATAGAAAATTATTCCATAATCTTAAATACGGAAATTACTTCTATACTATATTGCAGGATTGCGTTAGTGTGCTAATTTGTTTATAGTAATAACTAATAACTTTCAATTCAATGTATTAAAATTATCAACACAGAGACATAATTATATCAATACAACATGTAAATTTAAATATCAATAGAAAGACATTTATCAACACAAGAAAGATTGATAAATTTATGTCTTTGTGTTGATATTTTTAACATATAAAATTGATATTTAATTATTAGTTATTACTGTAAGAAGTTAGTATTTGATCAAACACCCTATATTGCATACACACAATATAATCATATGGATTAACTACAACATTATAAGGTTTAGCCGTTTATGAGCCGAAGTGAGAAATAATTTATATGACAGTTACTTTGCCTATTTAAGGTAATCAATGTCATATGGAAGTTTTCGAATATTTTTATAATTTCAGTCTATAAATATGTTATTTCTTATAGCTCACTTATTCACTGTTGTATTCCATTGCATTATTGAATTTCTTCAAAAAGAATTTTTTTTATAAATATGATTCTTGCTCCTTACCAATAACGCTCTGTCCTATTCAATATGGTCACCTTTCCTTTTTATTTGTCACAATCAAGATGACCACTTTCCAAATTTGGAAAATAACCTCATCTCTCCTTATTAAAATATTCAACTACATTTTTCTTCTCTACTTTATTCCATCTAACAACACTTCCTAAAATCTCATACCATAAAAAAATGTGTGTGGGACGGAGGGAGTAGTACATTTCATTCTTTTACTTTATGTACTCTTTTTGTATGATTATTACTAATATTTATTGGTTGTGTTCTTATCGCATGGAGAAATAAGTTGAAACCATAGAATTCAAAATCTCAATGACTTACATCCTACAATAATTTCATCAATCAATAAATTAGGTGTGTTTGTGTTTTTTAAATGACCAAATCAAAAGTCATTGAGGTTTTCTATGACCATATGGTATGTGTTTTGCCATTTTCTTTTTATCTTATTGGGATTGTTAGTATGATTCTTGCTTCTTATCAACAGATCTTATTGGAGTTTTTAGAATGATTCTTGTTTCTTACCAATAAAAATACATTTACGTTCCTTTACTTTTATGTACTCTCTTTTTGTATGACTATTATGTTACTAATATTTATTGGTTGTATTCCTATTAGATGGAGAAATAAATTGAACCCATACAATTCTAAATTTCAATGATCTACAACCTACCACAATTTCATCGGTCAATAAAGTTCTCGGTTTGTTCGTATTTTTAGATGATCAAGCGTGAAAATAAATAAAAAATGGTCAGCTTAAAGTTTGTTTTCTATGACTGTGTTTTGCCTTTTTTTTTATCTTATTGGGTTTTAAAGTTGATTTATCTAAAACCTGTTTAATTTTTTACCCTACATGTTGCACAATCATTGCTATAAAACACACAAACACAACACGCACTTTACTTATATTCACACACTATATTCAAAATACAAAACATTGCGCTACTCATATACAATACGCACAGTACACAAAATATCTACACTATACACAATATAAACACCACGCTATACACACATTATACAAAAAATACACACACTACACACATACTAAACACACGATACACAAAATCACATACTATAAAAAATGCACACATTATACATACTAAACAAAAAAACTAAATAAATATAGATAAAATACACACCACGGCCACAACATGCTCACATAGCACATACTACACACAATACACACAAATACACAAAGAACACAATGCAGATGCACATATACATAATACATACAATGCACACATTTGTATACACAATACATACAATGCACACGTGTAACAAAATACAAGCACAACCACTGCACAAAAAATACACACATTATACACAAACTATACATGTTATACATAATACATACACTTTACACAAAAAATATATACAATGCACAAAATACACATGATATACACACTGAAACACAAAATATACACCGCACACATACACAAAGAACACACACTACTTATATTGCACACAATACACAAAATACATACACTACGATACACACACTCAATACACAAAATAAACACAAATAATACACAAAACACAAAATGTTGCACACACATTGCTATACAAAACACACACATTGTACACACACTTGGACAAAAAACAACCAAGTATATATATACACTGCCACATACACTGCACACACAATACACATACTACATAAAATGCCAGTATATTCAAAATATATGCATTGAAAAAATGCACAAACACACGCTACACACAACACACACTTCACATAAAACCACGCAATACTTCAAATACAAACATTGCGTGCACTACACATACACAATCCACAATATACACGCAGTGCACAAAATATCTACACTATACACAATATAAACACCACGCTATACACACATTACATACATACTAAACACATTATACACAAAATCACAAACTATAGAAAAAAAACACATTTAGCTGACTACATATTCACAATACACACAGTACATAAATATCTACTCTATACCCAACATAAACACCGCACTATACACACATTATACAAAAATACATACACTACACACATACTAAATATATTATACTCAAAATCATACACTATAAAAAAATACACACATTGCACACATTTTTCCTATACTAAACATAAAAAATAACAACATATAGATAAAATACACGCTACTGGCACAATATGCACTCATTGCACAAACTACACACAATATACACACACAAAGAACACACAATGCACCATACGTATATACAAAATGCATACAATACACACACTACACCGAAAAAACACAGAACTATGCACAAACTACACATGTTATACATAATACATACACTTTTCACACAAAATACACACTATACACATTCATACACAAAATATACACCCCGCACACATACACAAAAAACACACTACACATACTACAAACAATGCCCTGTATATTTAGAATACAAACACTATGCACATTATACAAAAAATACACATTATTCACACTCCACAACTATATATACACTTCACGCACTATATACTTTACATTACACACTCTCACTTTAAACATAAAATACACACTATACACACATAACACGAACACACATACGTTGACACTATACACTACAAATTTCACAAGCTGCAAACACACTATACGAACACACATACTACAAAAAGAAAACAAAATACACAGAGCTAGGAAAAATACATACAATACAAACTGCACACTATACAAACACATACCCTATAAAAAGAAAACACAAAGCATACTAATATAAGTAGGGAAAATACACGCAAAACACATTATGCACATAATACACACATTACACAAACACTATACACAAAATGAACACGAGCACACATATACACAATACATATAATGCGCTACACACACTCAATACGCAAAATAAACCCACGTACACAAACCATATATATTACATACACATTGCTATACAAAAAATACACACTATACAAACACTTAACACAATATACATACACTGCACACACATACACATAATACATACAATACAAAAAAATACAACACATGGCTACTAAAAACATTTTATAAAAAAATACACACTATATACTAACACATACACTATAAGAAAAAACATAAAGTAAACAAAAAATACATTCGTGTAAGGGAACATGTAATGAAATTACACAGTATTACAAAATAAACATATTACGCACATACTAGACACTACACTAAACACTTCACATATATATACGCACACTATACTCAAAATACAAACATTGAGCTACACACAAAATTAACACGAGCACACATATACACAATACATATAATGCGCTACACACACTCAATAGGCAAAATAAACCCACGTACACAAACCATATATATTACATACACATTGCTATACAATAAATACACACTATACAAACACTTAACACAATATACATACACTGCACACACATACACATAATACATACAATACAAAAAAATACAACACATGGCTACTAAAAACATTTTATAAAAAATACACACTATATACTAACACATACACTATAAGAAAAAAACACAAAGTAAACAAAACATACATTTGTGTAAGGGAACATGTAAGGAAATTACACAGTATTACACAATAAACATATTACGCACATACTACACACATTACACTAAACACTTCACATATATATACACACACTATACTCAAAATACAAACATTGCGCTACACACAAAATGAACACGAGCACACATATACACAATACATATAATGCGCTACACACACTCAATACGTAAAATAAACCCACATACACAAACCATATATATTACATACAAATTGCTATACAAAAAATACACACAATACAAACGCTTAACACAATATACATACACTGCACACACATACACATAATACATACAATACAAAAAAATACAACACATTGCTACTAAAAACATTTTATAAAAAATACACACTATATACTAACACATACACTATAAGAAAAAAACACAGTAAACAAAAAATACATTCGTGTAAGGGAACATGTAAGGAAATTACACAGTATTAGACAATAAACATATTACGCACATACTACACACACTACACTAAACACTTCACATATATATACACACACTATACTCAAAATACAAACATTGCGCTACACACAAAATGAACACGAGCAAACATATACACAATACATATAATGCGCTACGCACACTCAATACGCAAAATAAACCCACGTACACATGTAACTTCCTTTGCACGCCATGCGTAATATTTAAAATTCTTCTTTTGATAGGCATGTTTACCACAAAAGAAACAACCATCATTATCCTTATGTTGTTACCTTTGTGATGAACCTTATCCATAACAGCATTCTCAATACACTTTTTCTTAATGTCCTTTACTTTATTTCTTGAGAACTAACCAGATGTGCAACACCAAATGTACAAGCAAGTCTTCAGAATTCAAGCTTAAGTGAAGCAACGCGAGACATTTTCATAATGTGCTCCCTTATGTTGCCCTTGCCCTTATACTTTATTGAGATCATGTATGCTTGTCTCAGCCTTAATGTTTTTCGCAAAATGATCCTTAATTTTCGGCAAGGTATTCATTGACCTTAGTGATATACTTAGATGCAGCGTCTCGAAAGGCTTCTGGGATGCTATACCTAATGATCAGTAGACTTACGCGATTCGAGTATTCCCACTTCTTATAGTTACTCCTTTGATTGGAAGTACTATCGCCCTTACGAGAAGTAGGTTACTCAATCCTCAATGTGTAATCCAGATCCATGCAACCAAGAGCAATCATAATATAATCATTCCAATCCATTAAAATTTGACCCATTCAACACTGACATATTGTTCATGTTGGAAGAAACTGCAGAAGCATACATTATAATTTAACAGAGAACAAAACCGAAATAACTGTCTTGCTCACATAATTAGATTCAAATAAGAAGGTAACATCTCGAGGTACCGACACAACATCCATATCAAGTCTTTTGACAGTAATATGAACTTATAATTGGTAA
Source organism: Salvia splendens (assembly GCF_004379255.2). Classification (NCBI taxonomy): domain Eukaryota; kingdom Viridiplantae; phylum Streptophyta; class Magnoliopsida; order Lamiales; family Lamiaceae; genus Salvia; species Salvia splendens. Next base: position 15,927 of record NW_024598575.1, on the reverse strand, counting down.
TCTCATTGTAGTGATCAAACACTAACAATAAGATCTGGTCAAGTAGTGACCACCTTTTGGCATCACACTACTCACATGAACACAGAATAATTATCACGTATTTATCACCACAGGTATATATGTATTTCGTGCCAAACATTAATCTTCCTTTTGGCCGACTAATATCCGCATTAAAATACACACACACATACCGTCCTAACATTCGCAATAAAGAAGTCTAGACAAGAGAGGTTACTTTTGCAACGTCATGTTTCGATTAATCTATTTTGAACATTAGTAAATCATTACGAGGTTCAAAGCACAACATCCACATCAAGTCTTTTGACAATAATAAGAACTTGTAAATGACAACCTCCTTATGTTAAGTAGTGTCCACCTTTTGGCATCACATTACTCACACGAAAACAAAATAATTGTCACGTATTTATTACCACAAGTATATATGTATCTCGTGCCAAATATTAATCTTCCTTTTGGCCGACTAATATCCACATTAAGATACACACTCATTAGTAGAAAATAAGGAACGTGAGATGTACCCAAAAAAAAACTTGAATTTAAAAATAAAACTTAAAACCGAATATAAATGCCCGCAAGCGAGTCGTTGTTAGCTTTCTGGAATACAATGGCTAGCCAATGAGATACTGGGCTCGCGTACCTTGCGAACTTAGCGAGTCACTGAATCCTGGCGGCCATTCCAGTAGCTCCCAGCAAATTACAAATTGCTGACTTCTAATGGGATTTCGTATAATTTTTTTTCAAATTCGATTTTCACTAAAATCGACAAAACAACTGATTTTGATATATTCAATAACGAAACCATCAAACATAATTAGCCAAAGCAACATCAAAACAACCAAAGAAATCCACATAACACAATCCTAGATTTTGTGAATTCACCAAAATATACAATTCTCCATAAATCAACATGTGCACACATACAAATTGAAACAAATTGAATACACGGTCACAATGAATTTATTACGAAAATTGAATTCCCGATCACAATGAATTCATTATCATAATTATGAAACAACCGTTCCATTTTCAATTAATTGACAAAGACCATGACGATTTGTGCATAAATGTAAAACCACACAAAACTCGATCAGCCCATAACTGATTTCTCCTCTCGGTCATTGTGCATATCAAGAATTGCAAAATTCAATCATTTCCAATTCTTTACAGTTAATACAGAAACATGTAACAAGAATTCTTAATCATCATCCAAACATGTTGAGTTCAGCTAATCAACAAATTTCATTCCATATTATACATAAAGAATTGCCACAAATTGAAACTCAATTAATACATCAAATTCAGCAACCCAAATAAAACACGTAATGGAATGCGTGCAACAATATTGACAATTCAATATGCATAAATGATAACAGAAATATTGCACTTGATCCATAATCAATTCGACGCATACAAAAAAAATAGGTTAAAACACCAACATGAATAATCATAGCAATCTCGCCGCCAGTGGCGGACGCAGAAAAATATTATGGCAGGGGCTGTATTATATACTTTTCCATCTTCAAATAATTGTTTCATACTCCGTATATCCTTTTTCGTAGTCTAAGGAAAACTATATCATTTACCCTCTTTTATTTTATTTAATAATTGGACTCCAATTCCACTAATGAGCCTTATTATATTTTATTAAAATTAATATATAAAAATATGACTTAAATTTATTAAATTTTTTCACTAACTTTTTTAACCGTTTTTTCAAACCCAAGAGTTAAAGTAAGATACATAAAATAACAAATCACGAATGAGGGGAATGATTTTTTAGTAATATACATATGAAAAAATATAGTAGACAAAATAGTAAAATTTCAATTAATTAAATCAAAATTGTCTTACAATAACGTTGTAAAAGATACTACCCTCCGTCCAAGATATCTCACTTTCCTTTTTAGTTTGACCCACTAAAGATGTCACATTTCAATTTTTGGAAAAATATTTCTCACACATTAATATAAATAGTAGTATTATATAATTTCTCTCTTTACTTAACATACAAAATAAAACCTTCTAAAATCCCGTGTCGTCCTACAAGTGTGACATCTTTTGTGGGATGTAAGGAATAGTAAATATTACTTGAGACAAACTTCAAACTATCCCACCTGAACACATTAAACTCTAACCCAAACATATTAAACTTAAAAAACAAAATTCTAACTTTCAATCCACCCTAATTTCTTTTATATTTTCATGCTTAATATATAATACATAAATATTAAAATTTGTTAAAACATAAATATTTGCATAATTGAACGGGAAAGAAAAAAAAAGAAAAAATAAGTTAAAAGTTGAAAAGTCAAATAGACATCCAGTCTTAGAAAATTGTACATTTTAAATTTTTATTACGTATACTATTTATTTCTTGGGAGTTGGGTCATCTTCTTCCCCAAAAGGCCAAAACCATGGCAGCTAATTTTATTTCTTCATTTGCCTCTGCATATTTTTCAAGCAGAAATTCATTTCAGCCCCTTCCATCATTCAATCTCCAATAATTTAGTCTTTAATAGCATTGATTTATGAATGACTGAAGATTGTATATTGAAATTTTCAAAGAATTTAACAGTAGAAAATAAAGAAAAAAATTGTTGGCATGTGTTGAAGCCCCTCCCCAGCTCTACCTGTGTCCGCCAATGCTCGCCGCCAAACACAATAAAATTAACCGCATAATTTTAATCATAAAATCGAAAAACCTAATTCCCCTTTTCCAATTCTTAGAGAATCATCAATAGAGTGGGTCTGATACTGCTTGTTGGAATAATTGAGTGAACCACTACATAAACCTCTCTATGATGATTAACCAAAAACGATGGAGAAGGTACACAAACTGTAAAGCGGAAGCGTACCTTGATCCATCTAGAATTGAACGGCAGGAATTGCTTTGCAGCGGCTATGAATCTTCCAAACGATCATAGACATTCTTCGCAATAGTCTGCCGAGAGAATACAGAGATATCGAATATTTTTCTGACGTGTGGGGACCATAACCTAATCTTATATTTATATAAACATAAGATCTTTTATTTTCTATTCGGTCCCTCAACAAATAGAAAATCACAAAATGATATCTTCACTTATTTCCATAACAAATAAATACACTTTAGCCCAAACTTTAATCTTTATAGGATCACTTTAATTGGGCATCTGAAAGATAGTCATATACATTAAATTAGTCATATGGAAGCCCAAATTTCTAACACACCGAACACACATAATGCAATAAACAATGGAAGCAAGTACAGGGTTGTTGGCACGACCACCCCCCTTCAATGAAAGCGAGAAATGTGACAACTCCATGGTAAGTTCCTATAAGAAGTGAATGCAGTAAAAGATGACAAAATTCTACGAATGGTGGTTTCAGCTATGCACAGGCCATAAAATTTTCAAATAATAAAAATAAATTCTAAGATAAGCAGATTAAAGTAAAAAAAAAAATAAAAGAGAATATAATGATGTTTGTAGTTAATATGATTAATTAATATAAGTTTTCTTAACATTATAAACTATTAAAAACATTATAAACAATAACAAAAACATAAATATATTTCTCTCAAACATTCTATATGAAATATTTCATATTCGACAAATAATTTTATACAATTTTAATTTTTGATATGAGTAGAGTAAAATAAAATAAAACACATTACAAAGAGGAGATGTGCAACTAAGGATTAAAAAGTATGGGTTATTTATAATGAGATATATAAATAAAGGATGTAACTAAGGGTCAAAGAGGAAAAATGCATATACTTTGAATAAATAAATAATTCGACAGTTTTGATGAACAAAACATAGTTATTTATAAATGAAAAACAAAAATTTAGAAAAATAACAACAAATCAGTAGTAAATTAAATATAGATTTAATTATAAATTATATAACTTGAATAGTAAATATAAATGAAAATTTATATAAAAACACAAACTTAAAATAATTTTAATATAGTAATAAAAAATATTAAAATTACATATAAATTTAAATACTTAATTCAAAATAATTATTATACAAAGTCCAAAAAATACTCCCCCCGTCCTTGATTAAATGTCCATATTTTGACCAGAACGGGTTTTAAACAATTATTTAACTTTATAAAGTTAAGTGGACAGAAAAAGTTAATGGAATGTAAGACCTACTTTTATATATTGGAATAATAATAACATGTGAGAAAAATGAATTAGTGGAATGTAGAGTCCACCGATGCACTATTTTTTTATCACTATAAATACCTGCATGTATACAAGGCAGAAATAGTATAGCTAAAGGTCAGTACCGGGATATCGAACACATGGAATATAATTGCAACTAGCTATCATATACTAAGCGTCAAATACTATCTAGAGAAACAAGAGTTATGGTTTAATTAAGCAAAAATAAATAAAGCAAATAAACAACTAATTGCAAATAAATCACAAAAATAAAGATATGAGGGATTCCAGGAATGTGCGTTGACAGTTATGGTTATACAATTTCCAACTACAACATCCTAGCACAGTTCTTACTTCGATAGAACGAGTCGCCTAATTTATGCTCATGCGAAACAATCGTAGATTACCAATACTAGGTTTGTCAATCCTAGATCCGTAACTCCTTGAAGCTCCTAAGACCCTTGAAAAGTCCTCACTCTCAATTAACAGTGTCGATTTAAGGGAAACTAATTGTAATGTCTATTAAGTAGATCTAACTCACCAACCTCCTCTCACGATTATGTAGCAAGTTATATTAAATCATCACAGAATATGTCACTCAAACGTGAAACATTATCTAACACTTAAGGAAGAAACGAAGTAAGAACAAAACGGATATTAAATAGAAAAAACGGAATTGTATAACCAAAGTCGTTACTAACACATCCCTAGAATCCTATGAGTTTAGTTACACATGATAGAATAAACTAAAAACATAGATTGTAGGGAAGTCATAACGAAAATAAGAACTAAAGCAAATAAAACCTGAATCCTTGTAGCCTTGATCTTCTCTTGATTCCTTCTTCAACCCCTTACACTATGAAGTACTCTCAAATTTAAGCTCTGGAATTATTTGGAAAAAAGAAGATGAAAGATGAGGATTAGGGTTGGAGGAGGAGCCTTGGGGCATCCCCAATTTTGGAGGCTATGAATTGGTGAATATTATGAATTAGCTTATGAGGTATATATAGGCTTAAAAAATGTTTAAATATGTTAAAAGGTGTCCTCCAAGTAATAGGAAAGATGGAATTTTCGTGCCCCATAGGTTAAGGAAAAAATTTGTCTTAACAAGGTAATAGTTTCTTTTCTTCCTTAAATTCCCGCCAGCACTTGACAGCATAGCGTAACTTTGGTAGAATGACCATAACTTTCTCCACAGAACTCCGATTGAGATTATCTTGGTACCAACGTGAAGCTCTTTCAAAGACAAAGAGAAAATATGTAGCACTCCCTGATCGGAGATTATCTTGGTACTAACGCGAAGCTCTTTTAAAGACGAAGAGAAGATATGTAGCACTCCCTGATCGGACTTCAGAATCGCCGAAAATATGAGTTTGAACACATGCTATCATGTGCGACCGTGCCCAGCAGACCGCTGGACAGCTCTAGAACTGGCTGGACTAGGTTCAGTGACCACTGCATTGCGTGCAGCGGGCCGCTAGGTTGTGATTCACTTCCAGCTTCTGAATTTTGACCTTTTTATGCGATTTTTCTGTTCGATTTTGCACATTTCTCACAAAACACGTCTAAATACCAAAATGGATAAAATATGCAAATTATGGACATGTAATGCAATTTTGACACTCAAAACGGACCAAATAATGGCCTTAAAATAGTGCAAAATCTAAGCGTATCATCTATTTACCAAATATATTAAAAGTGAAATGAGACATTTATTGGCAGACGGAAGTAAAAGAAAAAATGGGAGATTTAATGGCGGACGAATGGAGTATATACTTAGATTATCAACAGAAGACAAAACAGCCGAACTTGCCTCGATAGAAATACCATAAATATTATCGTTTAACTCAACTTCATCTATAATAATAGGAAAACTAAAAGTTTCAGAAATATCACCTACATTACAAATTTATATTTTATATATTAACATAATAGTAAGATAAATTTTATATCGCTAACAAAAGTTATTTTTATATAAAATTGACTGATAAAAAAATAAACAAATCATGAAATGTCTCAGTGGACAAATAATACTGAAATTAAAATATTCCTACTAAACTGATATTAAATCATATCTTAAAATATTTAAATAAGGAATTACATATAAAGCAATTAAAATATAAACAAAAATAGTATATTCTGTTAAAACCAAATTTAAACACAAATAGTATAATTACTGAAATAAACTCATTATCTAATATCTTAATCAAGATATTACTAAGCATATATGTGAAACCATAAAAAATGGGATTGGATGGAAAACAAAAAAAAGGGGATTAGATGGAGACAGATCGTCTCTTCCACAGCACACACACTCTCAAGGTCACCGTCCCACCGCCTACAGAATACCAGACGTGAACCTATAAGGTATACTTTAACTCACCTAATTGATGACTTAGAGTTTCATGTGCTACAAAATTTTTATGGTAGTAAATTTCTTTAATTTATTCTTTTCTTTAATTTGAGTAATTATGGTTGCGAAAAAAAGAGTTAACATTAGAATAACACGAATAATAAACAATACATTGTCCTAACATTGATAGAAAACATTAGAAATGATTTCATGCATAGATATAAACAGTTCCTAAAAATAGGAATGATAAAAAAACCTAACTTAAACTTGTTGCATCTGCAAAAATTATTAATTCTTATTCGGTTTTATTTGGATTCGGATTTCTGGTGGATTACGAGGAGATAGAGAACAATCGCAGGTTCCTCTTGAATGGAAAATATGTTGGTGTTATGCATCTGTTTTCTGTTTAATTTGGTTTATAATGGTTTTACACGTTCCTTTTGAATGAAAAACATGTTGGTATTGTAAATCATCATGTTATGTTACATTATTGATCCATTGATTGATATATTGATGAAATTATATGTTAATCTGACTTTTGTTTGGAATAAGATGCTTACAACTGCTTCTATTTGTACGAATCCAAATCTAAAGGGTTCTAATCTTTTTTTTGGTGTGTAAATAAATCAAATAAAATAAGTAAAAGTACAATCATACCTCAGGCATACCCGAGGGATACAACCAACTTGTCAAGTTAGCGAGCCAATGAGAGGAATAACAAAATACCCAAGGGCTTGTATCAAGCTAGCGTACAACACCAACCCAAACTATTCGTGGAGTCCCTAGAAAGCCTAATGGCTTAGACAATCGTCCTTGCCATAATGAGGTTTACAAGGAAACATATGCATACCTATGTGGGAAGGTCCGGGTCGACCCCTAAACCACAAAGAAAGACCCTCCGATGGTGGAGGGCGGGCCTCATCAAAACCTCTTTAGGCAAAACCCAATGGGATAAAATCCTCAAGAATAAAAAAGTACCCTAAAGAGGTAGGGGGAAGGGAAGTTATGGCTCGGCTGATCTTTGTTTATCATGCAAATCATTCCTGTACCGACAAGCTTGGAACACATGGGACCTTTTAGCTATAGGGGTGTCCGTACCCCCGAGATGACCCAAGTAAATGGCGATACAGACCAGCGATTCGAGGGTTGTTCGGTGCGCCATGCCGGTGTAGACTCCTTTGGGCTAGGACACTCGGATTGTCGCCCAGTCCCACGGATGATCGGCCCAACGAGGCCAAAACAAAAATATGCCCCTTCCAAGAGATACTTAGGGTTGCTATAAGTGCTATCCACAAAAGAAGGCTCCCTTGGCCGAGAGGGCTCGGAAATGTCAGAAAGTCGGAGCTCCAGACCCACAATAGAGCATGGTCCGAGTCCTGAAGCTACGAGGAAATGTATAAAGTATGCCACATGATTAACGATTAGGCTTGTTCAAAGACATTAGTGTCCCAATATCAAAGGCCATCCTACCGGAGGGTATACTCCTTTGGCAGTGGCATACACACACAACCAAGGCAAAGACCTTGGGACCCATCTTATTGCAAGCAAAATTAACACCCAAAAGCTGATACAACAGAGTCTTCGGGAAACATTGAGTAAAGAGTAGCATAAGTTACCCTTTTTACATCAAAGAGTAATCGTGCTGTATTAAATGGTTTGCTATCAAAGATAAGCGCTGATAAGTCATATTCTAGGCCTTGGTTACTGGTCAGTATGATGTGCATAATTGATTATATCTGCAAAACAGTTGCTCAAAGTGTGCAGGTTGAGTGTTCTAGCCAGTAGGCAAAGCTTCAGATACTTCAGGTGAAAAGGGCGTCAGAACAATTACGTACTGACCAGTATACATGCAAAATGGCTCGAGATGGAGGAGAAGGATAGCTGGGACTGATCAACCACAATTAACGGCAAAGAAGTCATCTCGCCACAAGGTTTTACCCTAAAATCAAGGGTAAGCCTCCCTATAAAAGGAAGCCACTTGGAGAGAGAGGGGAACGAATAATTTTCATCATCATCACTCTTAGGTAGAATTCTCTCGGTAGTTCAGTCCTTCAGCCCAGTGCAGAGTCTCGTTCCTCGCCACAGCCATGGTCACTTGAAGATCATCAGTTCGCCAGAGTTCCATTCTCTCGTTCCAGCCAGTTTATTCCGTAGTCGTAGCAGTTCCATCGCCCGGAGTGGTAAAACAATCTTTATTCGCTTTCTTAGTTAACCTTTACTTGTTTTCTATCGTTGGATCTGCTGCATTTTCAGTACTTATCATCCTTTGAAAGTGTTTTGTTAAGATCCAAACATTTTATGCAATGAAGTTGTTTTTATGCATCTCTTTCTGTTCAATTCTGCTTCTTTCTGCCTAGGTAGCTTAGATCTAGTTGTTTTAGTAATTTCTAAGTGTTGGAAGCATGATTTCATTTGGAGTTGTTCGATCTGTGATTTGTTAGTTCAGTGGCTGTTTAGATTTATTTTCCAGAAGTGTCTTAGTGTGAAATCCGAGTTTACATTATTCTGCCACCATTGCATGTTGACCAGTAAGCATAATTGCAGTTTCAGTGTTCAATCTTTTGATTCGAAGTTTTAATTGTAGATCTGAGCTGTGAAGTTTGTTAATCTGTGTTTCTCGTCCATGAAATCTGAGATTGTTGATCTGAGTTTATTCATGTCGAAGAAGAAAACATCCACATCCAAGTTTGAGACCACTTTTACTTTTTAGTTACTTTTGCTTTTGTCCTTTACTTTTTCTACCTTTTCAGCTGGTACCCTACAGATCTGTCAGCCTTGTCACCTAACTACTTTTTTTCCTCTGATATTTTGTTTAACCTTTTATAGTAAACTAGCACTTTCCATATACTTCCTGAAAACCATGTTCCCCACTTTCCACGTACACAGCCGCCTGTCCACCTCTTTCCCACCTCCTAGTCAGTAGAGTACCACCTTAAATTCCAGTCTAGATAAGTCTCAACCCCAAGCGTGGTAGCTAACCAAACCTTTCCAGAATATCACCGCAATCACTCCAACCGTCACCATCTCTGTGGGATTCGACCCCTACCTTCACTCTACTACCCAGTAGAAGAGGGTTGAGGAATTATTGATACCAGGTTTAGGCTCAGCAGGGGATTGTTCATCCTGATCAGTAGGATACATCCTTGTTGAACGGCACCTACGCAAACCTGCTCTTTCAAATGGCGCCGTTGCCGGGGATGGATGGCGTTATTAGTAGCTATTGTGCGTGATACTTTGGCGTATATACTGTTCATAATTTTTCTCTTTCTTTTCGTTTCAGTTTATGAGCAGCAACTCGGCTCCTGACCAGTGGAGGCCGAAGATACTTGAGCAAGGATCTATACTCGTAACCACACGATCCGGCTTGTCGACGGCTTTGTCTGACTTAGGTTCGAGTAGTGACGAGGAGCAATACACCATAGAAGGACCAATACCGGAAGAGATACCAAGGATAGAGGGAAACCCGAGAAGGATGGCCGCTCAAGGAGAAGAAGATCCTGAGATCGGGACGCTAATGCACATACCGAGGGAGAACCACCTCAAGCCATAGTTGTGACCCCCAGGGCAAACTGCCTGTGATGTGAAGCCTCATGTGATCGCCATTCTGCCTACATACTGCGGGAAGAGTTACGAAGGGCCTTCCGAGTTCCTTCATGAGTTTTGTAAGATTTGTAGAGCGCAGAGAAGGCCAGAAGGGGCGACCGAGGATGATTACAGATTGAAGGCTTTGCCGTTCGTTTTGAAAGGGGAGGCAAACACCTGGTTCATGCGCCTGCCCCTCGACTCCATTGAGAGTTGGGCCGATTTCAAGTCAGTATTCCTAGGCGAGTTTTTCCCATCATCCAAGACAAGCGCGCTGAAGAGGGAAATAACTAGTGTGAAGCAAGGGTACGATGAACCCTTGAGCGATTATTGGGCGAGGTATATGGGCCTTTAGATGCATGTCCCAATCATCGCATGGCGGACATTGAGATACATCATACTTTCTATGAGGGGATGAACATAACAACCAAGGACCTGGCCAATTCGTCGTCGGGAGGAAGCTGCACACAACTACGGGTCAGCGAAGCAAAGAGGGTCCTAAGGAAGCTACTGAGTGCGAAGAAGGAGTATGACCATTCAAGGGATGGATACAACCGAGAAAGGGTTGCAAGTGCCTCGTCTACTGACCAGGAGCAGAAGCTTGAACAGAAGATGGATTTGAAGATAGATGAGCTGAAGAAGTCACTCCTGAGCGCAATCGAGAAGAATACACCGCCGACTTCCCTAGTTGGGAACTACAAGGGTGCAGAACAGGGAAACCAAGGACCTAGCTATGATCAGCCAAACGACATGGTCAGTATGGAGCAAGTCAATGCTGCCAGGTACTACAATTCTAGTGGGCACTGGATCCAAGGGAGACAACGGGATGCACCATGGAGGGATGGTTTGAAAATATAGCCCAATTACTGTGTTAAGGTGTCTAAGTGTTTTAGTTTTCTTTTATGTGTTTGTCTTTGTTATGTGATTTCTTTGCGTCATAGTTAGAGTCTAGGGTAGGATAGAGTCGGTCAGGGGAGTAACCAGGCTAGAATTCGACTTACTTCTTTTTGTTTGTTCTTCACGCTTGAGGACAAGCATGTGGTAAGTGTGAGCAGTTTGATAAGTCGTATTCTAGGCCTTGGTTACTGGTCAGTATGATGTGCATAATTGATTATATCTGCAAAACAGTTGCTCAAAGTGTGCAGGTTGAGTGTTCTAGCCAGTAGGCAAAGCTTCAGATACTTCAGTGAAAAGGGCGTCAGAACGATTACGTACTGACCAGTATACATGCAAAAATGTCTCGAGATGGAGAAGAAGGATAGGTGGGACGGATCAACCACAATTAACGGCAAAGAAGTCATCTCGCCACAAGGTTTTACCCTAAATCAAGGGTAAGCCTCCCTATAAAAGGAAGCCACTTGGAGAGAGAGGGGAACGGATAATTTTCATCATCATCACTCTTAGGTAGAATTCTCTCGGTAGTTCAGTCCTTCAGCCCAGTCCAGAGTCTCGTTCCTCGCCACAGCCATGGTCACTTGAAGATCATCAGTTCGCCGGAGTTTCCATTCTCTCGTTCCAGCCAGTTTATTCCGTAGTCGTAGCAGTTCCATTGCCCGGAGTGGCAAAACAATCTTTATTCGCTTTCTTAGTTAACCTATACTTGTTTTCTATCGTTGGATCTGCTGCATTTCAGTACTTATCATCCTTTGAAGTGTTTTGTTGAGATCCAAACGTTTATGCAATGAAGTTGTTTTTATGCATCTCTTTCTGATCAATTCTGCTTCATTCTGCCTAGGTAGCTTAGATCTAGTTGTTTCAGTAATTTCTAAGTGTTGGAAGCATGATTTCATTTTGAGTTGTTCGATCTGTGATTTGTTAGTTCAGTGGCTGTTTAGATTTATTTTCCAGAAGTGTCTTAGTGTGAAATCTGAGTTTACGTTATTCTGCCACCTTACATGTTGACCAGTAAGCATAATTGCAGTTTCAGTGTTCAATCTTTTGATTCGAAGTTTTAATTGTAGATCTGAGCTGTGAAGTTTGTTAATCTGTGTTTCTCATCCATGAAATCTGAGATTGTTGATCTGAGTTTATTCATGTCGAAGAAGATAACATCCACATCCAAGTTTGGGACCACTTTTACTTTTTAGTTACTTTCGCTTTTGTCCTTTACTTTTTCTACCTTTTCAGCTAGTACCCTACAGATCTGTCAGCCTAGTCACCTAACTACTTTTTTTCCTCTGATATTTGTTTTACCTTTTATAGTAAACTAGCACTTTCCATATTCTTCCTGAAAAACCATGTTCCCCACTTTCCACGTACACAGCCGCCTGTCACACCTTTCCCACCTCCTAGTCAGTAGAGTACCACCTTAAATTCCAGTCTAGATAAGTCTCAACCCCAAGCGTGGTAGCTAACCAAACCTTTCCAGAATATCACCGCAATCACTCCAACCGTCACCATCTCTGTTGGATTCGACCCCTACCTTCACTATACTACCCAGTAGAAGAGGGTTGAGGAATTATTGATACCAGGTTTTAGGCCTAGCAGGGGATTGTTTCATCCTAATCAGTAGGATACATCCTTGTTTGAACGACACCTATGCAAACCTGCTCTTTCAAGCGCATTTCAAGCTTTCCACGTGAGACTTACCATTGCAGCAAGGGCTATCCATTTTGCTTTCTTCATGACAGCTGATCCAACATTCTCTCGCGTCATCCATTTAATGGCACTTGGTATTGTTGTGAGGGGGTCTTCTGATTCCAAGCCATATCTTAATATCTTGCCAAGTTCTTCTAGTTGTGTTGCATGAGAAGAAAAAATAGCTGGCCGTTCTAGTTCCACGTTACATAGTGGACATACCCGATCAATGTCGAGGTATGTGAGTCTGCCTCGGGTTGGGAGTCTTCCCCTGCCAGGTGGTAAAGGAGTACTTTGGAGGGATGTACCCTTTCCACACATGTTAGGCCAAAATCTACGCTCGCCCTTCGGTCGGAAACCATTCATATGCTTCTGCTGACCCTGTAGACTGGTACCAAGTCCCCAGTAATCTCGGCACTTTGTCTCGCGGCATGTTTTGGAGTAGAAAATCCCAGTTGGCAAGTAAAGGTTTGATGAGGGGTGGGTCTCTCTTCCTTGCGGTCCAGTCCCATAAATCCCCGCGTCCAATGTACACATTGTGCACCCATTTAATACAAAGAGATCCTTTTTGGAGAAGATATTCCAAAGGACACGCGAGAGAAGTGTCGTATTCCATGATTTAAGGCTTTAGAATCCAAGGTCTCCCTCCTCCTTCGGTAGGCAAAGGTCTTGCCAGGCGACCGATGCTTGTTTTGTGCCCCGTAGGAAAATACGTGCCACTCGAGTGATCCTATCAATAACAGTCCCGGGCAACGGGAACACTTGAAGCCAATAACACTCCACACCTTGCAGAACTGATCTAATAAGCTCGGCTCGCCCAACATAAGAAATGTTCTTGTCCGTCCATTTCTTTGTCAACGAAGCAATTTTGTTGACAAGGGGTGAGTAATGGGATGCTTTGAGTTGCAATGAGGTTAGCGGTACGCCCAGATACCTAATGGGTAACTGCCCATCAGCAAAATGAAAGGTTTCCTTGATTTGTTGGAGCTCGACTCCATGTACACCAGCTGTGAATAGATGAGACTTCTCCCTATTAATCTCAAGTCTTGAGCACCATGTAAATTCCTCCAGTGTCTTGGAAAGGATAGTCATGGATCCCACGTCTCCTCTACAAAATAACATCAAGTCGTCCACAAAGGCAAGGTGTGTGATGCCTAGTGTTGCACACTTGGCATGATAATTGAAGTCTTCTGTTGTTCTTACCTACAAGAGTCTTGAGAGATATTCAATACATAAGATGAAGAGGTACAGTGACATTGGATGCCCCTGTCATAACTCTGATTTGCCCTGGAAGAACCCATGTGGGCTGCCATTGATTGCAATAGAGAACGATGGAGTTGTGACACACTCCATTACCCATTCGATGAAGATAGGGTGGAACTTAAGTCCTAGCATGACCGATCTCAAAAATTCCCAACTGATAGTATCATATGCCTTTCTAAGATCAATTTTGACTGCACACAGTGGGGTAGACCTCTTGATCATGTAGCCTCTGACCAGCTCTTGTGCCAAACAAATGTTGTCCATGATGCTTCGGCCTGGGATGAAAGCTGACTGTGCTTGATTAACAATCTTTGGAAGTAGGGAAGACATCCTCTTGGAGATGATCTTGGTTATCACTTTATAGATAACGTGGCAGCAAGCAATGGGTCTATAATCACCCACTTTTGGGTTCGATGAAGTCTTAGGAATGAGTGAAACCACAATAATGTTTAGCCTCCTTAATAGCTTACGTGTTCTGAAGAATTCCTTGACAGCGTCGATGACATCTTTTCCGACTTGTGTCCCAAGATTTCTTATAGAAAGTTGCGGTATAATCGTCCGGTCCAGGAGCCTTGTTGCTCCCAATGGAAAAGACTATCTCTTTAATTTCGTCATCCGTGATGATTTTGATTAACTCCCATGCTTCGTCGGTGTTCAAAGTGTATCCATTTTGCAGTGTCTCCATGCAGATCTGCTCAGTTCTTTCCTCACTCCGAACAAGCCAGAGAAGTAGTCAACAAACTTATCAATGATCACCCTCGGTTCCCTTAGTACTTGGCCATTTTCTTCGCAAAGGAATGCAATGTAATTGCGGGCATTATTCCTGTTGACAAGTGAGTCATAGAAGGAGGTGTTCCGGTCACTCAACAAAAGGTGCTTGAGCTTGGCTTTCTGGCTGAAGAATTGCCTCTCCTACCGACCCAATTTTGCCTTTTGCCTCAAAATTTTGATCTCCTCTCGAAGCCGAAGGTTGTTTGTGTCTGCATCTAGTTGGAGCTGCATCTTCTCAAGCTCAAAAGCTGCTTCCTTTGCTTTGAAGATTAGGCTTGTTTCCTTAAAGTTGAATTCCTTAAGGTGGAATTTGAGTGTCTTTCCTCTCTTAGCAAGCACAAACTGAGCAGTGCCGCTAACATTTATGGGCCACTTATCATTGACCAAAGGATCATACGCTGCATGGTTAGTCCATAAGTTGAAGAACTTGAAGGATTTTGGAAAAGATACCGTGTCTCCAAAGAGTGTTGTTATCGCAAGCGAATGGTCAGAGAGAGCACTGGAGGGCCTGAATACTGTGGAAGCAATGAATTTGTTGTCATGCCATGCCTCGTTTGCAACTATACAGTCAATCTTGCTGAACCTTGTTCCGTTAGTCCAAGTGAACGTGCAGCCCGAATAATGCATGTCATCTAGGCCTAATAAAGTGCATGTGTCAATTGGGTCTTTCATCTCATATTCTGTAGCCACCCTGTCCCCCATTCTTTCATCTGGCGACAATACACAATTGAAATCCCCACTAACAAGAGCTGGTTGGTCATCATAAATGAAGTCTATCAATGAATCCCACATAGGCAATCTTTCAGTAAGGGAATATAGCCCGTAGACAAGAGAAAAAAGGAAATAATTATTGGAAAGCATGCATCTAATTTTGACGTTGATGTTCTGTGCTTCCACCATAATGGGCTCCACGTCTGCCTTGGCCGGGTTCGACATAAGCAACATTCGGCCATTACTGATTAGTTAGAAGTTGTTCGCAGATTTCCAATCAGGGAAGTAATTCCGCAAGAAATATTTAAGATTCTCGGGATCCATCTTTGTTTCAAGGATCCCCAAAACGTCAACTCTATTTGCTTTAACGAAGTCGACGATTGCAGCTTGTTTAGAGGGTTGTTGCAAGCCCCTTATATTCCAAGTGGCACTAAGAATGAAGCTCCTAGTTATAAATTCAGCAGTGAAGCTTGATTCTACTTGAAGAACACAAAAA
>NW_024598574.1:0-21516 GCF_004379255.2 Salvia splendens | reverse complement strand
TTTGTCTGATTCTCGTTTTGTCTAACAGATTGGAGAGTTCACTCATGATTCTGATAATGGGACTAGAAAAAGGACTTCAAAGCCGTTCCCTAGTTCATTTGGGCAAGTTGAGCGGGTGAGGAGAGGTCTGAATTTTGATGAGGCGGATGATGTGTTTAGCAATGAAAACAACCATGCTGATGATAAAAGTTCATTAAAATACGACCGACAAAGTGATTCTAAGGAGATAATAGCATTGAAGGAAGCCATTGCCAAACTGGAAGCCGAAAAAGAAGCTGGCTTTATTCAGTATCAACAAACTTTGGATAAATTGTCACAGCTTGAGACTGAAATCTCCAGAACCAGAGAGGAGTTCAGTATGCTAAAAGATCATGCAAATAAAGCTGATACTGAAGTTGCTGCATTAAGCGAAGCTCTGGTGACATTAGAAGCTGAAAAGGAATCTAAGCTTCAAGACTACCAAAAATGCTTGGACAAATATATCTGACCTGCAGATTACTGTATCTACTACTCAGGATGATGCTCAGAAACTTAGTGAAAGAGCTAATAGTGCTGAAGTTGAAGCACAATCGTTGAGAAGTGAACTGGATGTATTAGCTGTCGAGAAGGATGCTGCTCTCAATCAGTATCTAGAATCACTGGAGATCATATCAAACATGGAGAATAAGTTACGTCTTGCTGAAGAAAATTCTTCAGGGTTTAAGGAGCGAGCTGAAAAAGCAGAAAGTGAAGTGGAAAGTCTAAGACAAGCAATCTCCAAATTGACCGAGGAAAAGGAAAGTGCAGCTCTGCAGCACCAGCAATGCTTGGTGACAATATGTAGTCTGGAGCAGAAACTCACATTGGCCACGAGGAGGCTAAGCACCTCAATGTGGAGATAGAAAATGGAGTGTCCAAGCTAAAAGGTGCCGAGGAGCAATGTCTGATGTTGGAAAGGTCAAACCAGTCTCTTCACTCGGAGTTGGAATCTTTGATGTTAAAGATGGGAACTCAATCTCAAGAGCTTACTGAGAAGCAGAAGGAACTGGGAAGACTTTGGGCAGCCGTACAAGAAGAGCGATTGCGCTTTGTGGATGCTGAAACTGCTTTTCAGACTTTACAGCATTTGCATGCGCACACTCAGGAGGAGCTCCGATCTATGGCTTCTGAGCTGCAGAATAGGGCTCAACTTTTGAAGGTTTCTGAGACCCAAAATCAGAGTTTGCAAGATGAGGTTCTAAAGGTTAAGCAGGAGAACAAGCATCTTGATGAGCTGAACTCATCTTCTGCATTATCAATACAAGATATGCGGAGTGAGATTTCTAGCTTAACGGAATCAACAGTAAAACTGGAGGAGGAAGTTGAGCTAAGGCTTGACCAGAGAAACGCACTGCAGCAAGAGATTTATTGCCTTAAAGAGGAACTAAATGCACTGAACAAGAAGCACCTTTCAGTTTTGGACCAGGTGCATGAAGTAGGCTTAAATCCAGAATCCTTGGGCTTGTCAGTGAAGGAATTGCAGGATGAGAATTCCAATCTGAAAGAAACTTGCCACAGGGAAAGTACTGATAAAGCAGCTCTCCTACTGAAATTGGAAATCCTGGAACAGCTTCTCGAAAAAAACTCGCTCTTGGAGACCTCCCTTTCTGATTTGAATGCTGAACTAGATGCTGTTAGAGGAAAGATAGAAGAACTAGAACAATCTTGCCAATCTCTAATCCAAGAGAAAGCTACTCTCCTCTATGAGAAGGAGACTCTCACCACACAGTTGCAGGAAACAAACAAGAATCTGGAAAAACTCTCACAAAACAACACAGTTCTAGAAATCTCCCTGTCTGATGCACATCATCAGCTTGAAGCTTTAAAGGCTAAATCGAAAATCTTGGAAGATTCATGTCAGTTGCTTGTTAATGAGAAGGCAGATTTGATAAGTGAAAATGACGGTTTGACTGCTCAGCTGGAACAGACTCAGAGAAGACTGGTAGATCTTGAGAAACTTCATGGAGAACTTGAAGGAAGATGTGAGCATCTAGAAAACGAGAAAAAATCAACTCTTCAAAAAGTTGAAGAGCTGCAAGTGTCATTGGATGTAGAGAAGCAAGAACATTCAAACAGTATTCAGATTGACAAAGCTCGACTCAATGAGATTCAATCTGAGATGCGTGTTCTGCAAGAAGAACACAAACGGCAAAAGACAGAACTCGATCATGTGCTTGATAGTGCCATAGCTAGTGAAATTGAGATATTTGTATTGCGCACAACTGCTCAGGTGATGAAAGAAACCAATTGCTCCTTGCTTTCAAAGAATCAGAAACTCTTTGAGCAGTCTAGTTTATCAGAAAAGGAGGTCTCACGGCTAGAGCATGACAAACTCAGAAAGCAGTCTGAAATCAGATCATTGGCAGATCATGTTAGTACTCTGAGGTCAGGGACCCGCCAGTTGTTGAAGGTTCTCAGCATTGCTGAGGATTGTGTGTCTACGGATAATGTGGAACTAGACCAGATTTACATCAACCAGCTATCAAGTACACTCCAAAATTTAAAGAAATCAATGTGTCGCGCTGATGAAGAAAATCTGGAGTGGTGTGTTGCATTCTCAGTCCTTAGCACATGGATTGAGCAACTGGGATTACATTCAAAGAATGCCGAGGTGGAAAAGGACAAACTAGAGCATGAGTTCAAGCTGAAGGCCGAGCAGGTGTTACAGTTACAGAGCGACTCCCTTACACTTCTAGAGATGAATGAACAACTAAAGTCAAAATTGAGAGAAGAAGACCACAATAGGAAAGCTCTGATGATCCAGATTGAGAGTTTGGACTCAGCGCTTAAAGACATGCAAGATTCTTGCCAGGTCTTACAAAGAGAGAAACTACAGTGTTCTGAGGAGAAAATATCCTTAACGGATAGAATCGTGCACTCAGAGGAAAAGCGTAATGTCCTGGAAGAGGAAAATTATGTCTTATGTGATAAAGTATTAGCTCTTGAGAACTTATACTTGATTTTCCAAAGCTTTGCTGATGAGAAACTTAGGGTGCTAAGAGATCTTGGTGATGATCGCAATAAGCTTAATGTGATGAATAATGCTCTTATTGGAAAGTTGAGCGTGGCTGAGGGGAGGCTTGAAGAATCAGAACTCGAGAATCTTCATCTCAAGGAGAGGCTGCAGAAGACAGATGATGAGCTCAAGGCTATAGCAACAGTCAAAGATCAGTTGATTATTGAGATTGAAAATGGAAAGGAAGTTTTGAATCAGATGGCACAAGAACTTCAGGAAGCAGGAGAGAAGATAAGTCTAGCTGAGAAAAAGAAATCAGAGTTAAGTAATAGTGTTGAAGATCTCAGAAGGAATACAATGAGGTCAAAATGGCTCGAGATGACCAAGAGAATCAGATTTTCAAACTGTCCACAGATAGTGACAATTTGAGCAAGGAGAATGTTTTCTTGCTTGAAGCAACTCAGAAACTGGAATCTGATCTGCAGGTATTGCAAGATAATAATAACAAGAGTAAACTCCGAGAAGAGAAATTGCATTTGGAGCTGGACAGCAAAATCAACGACATCAATGACTTGGAGGCTCAAGCTGCTTCACTTTTTGGTCAATTGCAACACACCATGATCTGTCAGGTTCTCTATGAGCAGAAGTTTTATGAGCTCCATGACACATGCCTTGGCTATATCGATCAAAATGAAGGCCTCAAAAATCAACTGGATGCATTTCGACCGGAGATTATATCATTGAAGGACTGCATTTCATCCCTGGAGGACCAAACTGTTATACACATCAAGTTTCAAATTCCTGAAAATGAGGATTATCAGGTCAGTTTTAACACTAGAAATATTTTGCAACTGCCTGTTCTGATTTTCAGCAACTACTCTAATCTGATAATGCTACCTTTCTGTTCAGTTAGACAACATTTTGAAATGTCGGTGTGGCCTCACTTTGGATTTTTGTAACTTTTAATTTTCCGTTTTGCATAGATTTCTTGTGCTAAATAGGCTGGTTTATAATTTGTTTTCTGCTTTTTTTTCCCTGAGAAGGTTTTTTTACTTGCTAGTAGAGGCCTTCAGGTATACTTCTACGGTTCTACCCATATTATTGCTTGCTTCTGCCAGATAGATATAGGCTGACTGGAATGATAATACGGTGGCCCTCCTAGAATTGAGTACTATAACTAGTCATGGCATATCAAGTCTCAGAATTATGCAATCTAAGATTTGCTTGTGTGACTAAGAATCACAAATGATAAGACTTCTTGATTGTTAACTTTTGCTATAATTTCTGAAGAAAGTTTGATTGTGATAATGGTGATTGTCTCTGGAGGTCCATAGAGTAGTATACCGCTTTGTATCTTTTATTCTATTTTAAACATTTTTAGCTAATTCTCTGTTCTGCTATATGATCTTTTCAGGGTGCTCACAGTACTGACATTTCACCCAAAAGCATTCATAATGAAGACAAGAAAGTGTTGGCGCCAGTTTCTGACTTGCATGATCTACGGGTTAGGCTTCAAGCGGTTGTGAAGGCAGCAGTCGAGATGAAGGAGCTAATGGTTCACGAGAACACTGATCTGCACGCCAAGCTTGAACAATCATCGAGGCAAATCGAGCTACTGCAATCTGAAAGCGGGAAGCATCAAAGAAACAAGAGACCTACGTCCGAAATCACTATGGAAGATAGTGCACTTTTGACAAAAGATATCGTTCTTGATCAGGTCTCCGATGGTTCATACCGATACAGCAAGAATGAAGCCGCTGATGTGGACGATCAAATCGTCGAGTTATGGGAAACTGCAGAACCAGATGGCACCGTGGGTCTCGCCATTGGCAAGTCAAACAAAACCATTCCTCCTTCCACCACCGCGACCTCTGATTTTCGTCGTTCTAAATCAACGAGGGGACAGAAAGGCGGTTTTGGGGCCTCGTCTGATGCACTCGATGTGGACTTGAGTGTGGACAAGTTAGAGATCTCAAAAAGATCTACTGATTCCATACAAGAAGGGAACAAGAGGAAGGTCTTGGAGAGGCTCGACTCCGACGTTCAGAAACTGGCAAATCTCCAGATCACGGTCCAGGACTTGAAGAGGAAACTCGAGGTCACTGAGAAGGGCAAGCGGGGCAAAGCTGTGATCGAATGTGAGTCGTTGAAGAGACAGCTCGATGAAGCTGACATGTCCGTGATGAAGCTGTTTGATCTGAACGGCAGGCTGATGAAGAGCATCAATGACAAGTCGTTCTCGGACTCAAAGTCCTCGTTCGACTTTGAAGGCGAGGAAGGTGCCCGGAGGAGGAGAGTGTCCGAGCAAGCACGTAGAATGTCTGAGAAAATTGGGAGGATACAGTTGGAAGTACAGAAGCTGCAGTTCGTGCTGCTGAAACTAGACGACGAGAAGGACGGGATGTCGAAGATGTCTGAAACGAGACGGAGAATATTGTTGAAGGATTATCTGTACGGAGGGGGAAGAGGGAGCCAGAGGCGTAAGAAAGGGAATTTCTGTGCTTGCGTTCAGCCATCAGCAGTTAAAGATTGAGAGACATTGTTGATTAAAATTGCTTCTTCTATTAGATGTTTTGTGGCCGTATATATATATATATTAAGCATTGTAAATTTGGTCACAAAATAGCTCTGCTTATGTTTAGTTCATTAGCATAAATTCTCGTATTTTATTTCATCATCAATGCATCGTAGCTTTGTTGTGAGTTTGAAAATTGTCTAAAGCGTTATTGTTACGAAAGCTTAATTATAAGTAATTTTGTGATGCAAAAAGATTAATTGCCATATATACAAAGCAATTCGACAGAGAGATAAATTGCAGTATAGTATTTTGTAATTCTTCAGTTTTTTTTTTCCTTAAGTAAATTTTTGTTTGGATGGATATATTTTGCCATTTTAGTATTTTACTCTTTCAAATTGACAATATATTGGCCTTTATCCATTTTTTACTTCATAATAATAACATTATAGTACCACTTCGAATTTATTTTACTTGTGCGGTAGAAAGCACCAAAATTTTCAGAATATAAACAATAATGCAAAATTCATAATATTACAATCCTAAAAATTAATATCAAATTTTTTAAAATATAAAAATCATCGACTATAATCATCAGTTTGGAGTATGTAAGTAGTAGTACAATAGATACTAGCTTAAGTCAAACATTTGTAGTAACTAGTAGTGTAAGAAAAAAATTCAAATTTTAGTAAAGTTCACTTTATTATTAGTATGACTTTTGCCTGTAGTTTATATATATATATATATATATAGAAACGAGACAAAGAGTGGAAATTAGTGAAATTTATGACATCTAAACTTGTGCAGTTGTGAATTAATTAGGCAAGGATGTAATAGATACATATACAGCGTGGTTTGGGGTATTACAATGCACTCAAACAATATTGGTATATTTTTCAGAATCTTGTGGTTTGCAGTCAAGCATGTAACTACATGCTCTCACAGCCTCCTCCACAGTTAAGAAGACCCATTCCATTCCTAATGATTCCAGAAATTTCGATTTTTCAAGCTTCTTCATCACTTCTGCAACTGGATTCACCAACACCAACTGTTCCACAAATTCCCCATCATATTTAAGTAACCTATTTTCATTTAAATAATCCTACTCTAAATTAATTTATTTATAAAAATTGATTACCTTTAGCCCTCTTCGATCAATAATCTTCTTAATCTCATCCATCATGCTAATCCCACTTGTATCAATGTTTCCCACAGCTGAAAATCATTTAGAACATTTTTCAATTAAGCATAGAATTCTTAAAACTCAATTTTATTACAAATTTTAGTATACTTACCACTCATGTCGAGCACAACGTGTTGCAATCCTGTATCACCGCAGGATTTGATCCTTTCCTCTTCCTCGTCGATCCATCTTGAAATCCTAAACAAAAGATGGCAAGAAAAAAATCAATTAGAAAAATTAAGAAGCATGTTCATTTCATACAATTAATTAATCTCAATTTCATGTACTAGCATAGTATTATTTAATAAGTAGATACCTCTCTCTCAAATAGTTGGAATTGGCAAAGTAAATGGGAGCATCGATTTCAAGAATGAGAATTCCGGGCACTGTCTGTGCTTGCTGATAATGATGGACGTTTCTATAAACCTTGGAATCAGGAAGGTTTCCAAGAACTAATGTTCTTGGTCTTGCTATGAACAACAAAACCCTCAATACCGAAAGTCCAATCTGTCAATTAATATAAAATTTAATCTTAGTATTGATTATTAATCTAAAATTATTGAAATGAAGTGTGGAGGTAGGGTAGGGTAGGGTGGTTACGGCGAGAACGAGTCCGATCTGAATGCTGCCGAAGACGACGCCTACATAGGCTGCCATGCAGACAAGGAAGTCGAATTTGTCGACGTGCCACAAATGCATGGCCGCCTCGTAGTCAATGAGCC
This sequence comes from Salvia splendens, assembly GCF_004379255.2. NCBI lineage: Eukaryota > Viridiplantae > Streptophyta > Magnoliopsida > Lamiales > Lamiaceae > Salvia > Salvia splendens. Next base: position 14,122 of record NW_024598574.1, on the reverse strand, counting down.
CTAGCATCGCCGCCATAATGATGGCGGCCAGCACCACTAGCGGCGTGTAGTAGAACAACGGTGTCAGGAAAAGTAGCGTCGCCATCACTGCCACTGCCATCACTATGTTCGACACTGCCGTCTTGCATCCCGCGTTGAAGTTCACAGCCGATCGAGAAAACGGCCCTATTTTTCAAACCATTAATAGGGATTTTTCAGTTTAGTGCCTATTTTTATGAGACGAACTGAGTATTTTTTTTTTATTTTTTTTTACCTGTGGTAAGGTAGCAAGAGGTGCAAGAACCAACAATATTCATCATTCCAAAAGCAATCATTTCTTTGTTGCCATCAATGTGGTAATTCTTGAACATGGCAAAGCTTCTCCCACTGCCATCCCCTCCTGTCAACCAAAATATAAATCCATTATTTAAATCATCTCAGGCTAAAAAGTGGTAATTAAATTAATATATGTAATTAGACATTGCATTGGATTACTAAGGCTGAATAATTGAAGACTTGACAATGGATAGATAATTGATTAGACTGCCCCAAAAGATAAAACCTCAATTTGAGGGCACCATTAACTGTCAATGTTGCTCCCCAATAATTATTCATCATCGTCACAAGCATATTATATTTTAAATAAATTATATTGATATATAAGATCAATAGAAACCATTAGTTTAGAATGCTACAAATAGTCAAGTTGCTATCTTGACGCACTATAGGCCATATATTGGGACCATTTAAAGGCACACTAATGAGTAATGACAAGTGGTCCAAATAAATAATGAGCAAATAAAAACAAACCATGTTTTCTATGTTTGAAGACTGATAAAAAATATTTACTACTTTGTAGTATTATGTGTATAGATATGATAGCCAATACGACAGTAAAAAAATAAAAAAGAAATATACTTACAGCCATTGAAATGATGCCAGTGATGATGCCAGTCTTGATTGCTATGGGCAGATATCTTGAATCAAAGTTGAGATCCATAAATGAAGCTGGATTTATTCCCTTTTTCAAATGTCCTATCTGCATGTAAAAACAACCAACATTATTAATTTATCCAAACCTATCTTCCTATTTAATTCAATTAATTTAGAAAATATTAGAGGACTCACCACTTGCACTCCGTGCTTTTCGGCATGGGTGAGGTACACAAGAAGGCTTCCCAATATCACTGATGTTAATGGAGCCATTGCTGATATCCAGAATAGATTTGCCCTCTTCTTGCTCTGTAAATTTCATTTATTCTTATAACTATTTTTCCTTTCAAAACTTGTACCAACAAGTGGGATCATGCCATGCCTAATTAATTAATTTCTACACTTGACATTCTAGCTGCAAACATTTCTAGAAAATTTTTAATTATTAAAGCTAATCTTGTTCAACTTTAAATTTGTTAATACTAAGCAAACTTTTTGTGAAGGAATTATTGGTAAACTAGCTGTGTGGGCCCTCTTAGGAGAGATTACATGATTCTTCTTTTTTCTTACCAAGCATTGCTTGACTGCTGTCGATTAACCTTCTTTAGTAGTAGTAATAGAATAATATTGATTTTAACAGAAATAAAAAGTGGCATGATAAAATTATACTGCATATAATGGAAAAAAAAGTTAAGTCTAAAAGTTGAGAGATGAACTTACAAAATATCTCGAAATTAGGAGGTAGAATAGGAAAACAAATCCCAATAAAGCACTTTCCCATCTCCACTGCAAATTACCATAGTTATATTTAATGAGAAAAAACATATTGTAAATACAATTGATTATTGCTATGAACATAATATGTATATATAAAACTAGGGTATCCGTACCCGACAAGTCGGGTACCCGTACCCAATTTCAGCCAAATTTGTTATCCCAATACCCGCCCCGCAACATATCGAGATTACCCAATACCCGTGTCGGGTATCCCGTACCCGACCCGAAAATAAAATTATAAGAGAATAAATTTATGGGACATAAAATATTTGTTACTAATTAACTAAAATAGAAAATTTGAAAAAACCTTATAGCCGACAATGTTTCCTAACTAATTCAGTGTATTAATTTTGATGGTAAGCTTTGAATAGATTAAGAATAAAAGTGAGGGGAAACTCTATAGCTAGTTTCGGTGAGTTTTTAACTGAATATTCGTTGGAATATAAAAATGTTTCAAAAAATCTCTTAGAACACTTAGATTCTATAAAGTATTAAAAGATTGTATATAACTAATACTAATAATGTCGGGTATTATCGGGACTAACGAGTTTATCCGTGCGGGTAGCGGGTATACCCGCTACCCGCAAAACTCTAAAACATACTACCCGATCCCGCCCCATTTCCCGTTATCGCCGGGTAGCGGATACCCAATACCCGACGGGTATCGGATCGGAATAGAAATTACCCGTTACCCTCTACCCATTTTGCCACCCCTATATAAAACGAAACGATTTACAAATACCATGAATGACAAGACCCAACCAAATCATTAATAATATAGGTGGCCACGTTTTAGTTTTATGATAGATAAATAAATAAGTGATATTGATTTTTCTAGAAATCAAAAGTCATTTTCAACACAAATTGATAAATATGGGGCAGTGATCAGAGATTCATTAAAGATGAGATAATTAAAGAGATGTATCTAAGTTGATTTTTCAAAAATAGCTAATTAAGCATATCAATGTAATTCTTTCATATCGGACAAGAATATATGATATCAAAGACAAAGATTAGCTCGAATATCTATCTTAATCAATTATTAATCTCCATTAAGGAATTATGTATGTGCGTGTACACACAGAATATATTCACTCGACCCATTAATAAGAAAAAAAATGGCCAATTAGCGCTATAAGTTTTAATAGTCTTTGATGCTCGTGTAATAAGAATATGTTAAGTTAATGTCTTTTTAGCATTTAATTAAGAATCTAAACTCTGTCATGCGCATGCAATTACTTCGCATGTATATGATCGGCAATATAAAAATTAAGAAACACCTAATTGTTTAATTAATTAGTAATCAATCCCCTTTGCCAAAATTGAAATTTATCTACCAACCCAATAAACAAAGCCAAAAAGAAAAGGAAAAGACTCTTTTCACTATAGAAATGAGCACACATATAGTAGCAACAAATAGATTTTTGAACAACATATTCCATTCACACAAGAAATATAAACATATATACACATGCTAACATAATTGAGGAGAGAGATAGTAAATAAAAATACCTGGTGAGTTTGAGTGAAAATAGAGTGTAAGACATCGATGACGTCAGTTTTATGAGTAAAATGTTCAAGCCCTAAAACGCCTTTCAATTGTTGCAGAATCACAACCGTCGCCGCTCCGGCCATAAACCCCACTATCGTTGCATGCGACAGAAAATCCACTATGAATCCCAGCCTGTCACAAATTATATATGTTACAAATTAAATATTCTTTTTATCACATACATAAATAATTACTAAAATAAGTAGTGCTTGCATTTAAATCACATGGCTCATAACATTTTCTAGCTCTGTCCCACTTTAAGTAGAACATTTCTTATTCGACACATGATTTTATGCGGTGTTGTTTTGTGAGTAAAGTGAACATAATAAAGTAAAAGAGATGGAACAAGTAGAGTTAGTGATGTTTCTATTTTTAAAAATATATCATTTACAATGACATTTCAAAAAAGAAATTGTGTCACTTAGAATGAGACAAGACTGAATAAATTGCTATGCAAGTATTATAATAATAGTATATGAAAAAATAGTGACCTGAAAATTCCCATTGCCGTTTCAAAGAGGCCGGCGAAGAAAGTCGCGGTGAAGGCAAGATGGACGTAAAGCTGCGGATCTTGTTGCGCGTCCACGACGTCGCCAAGCATGGAAGCCGTGAGCAGCGATGCCACGGCCACCGTGCCAACGGCCAAGTCCCGCGAGCTCCCCATTACTCCGTAAATTAACGGTGGAACAAAGCTTGAATCTACACATATCATTATATATATTTATGTCACGCATTTAACATTAAGAAATAAAAACAAAGTAATAAATGGATGTATATTAAAAATAAATAAAAAAAACTTACAAAGGCCAAGAATGGGTGGCAAATTGGCTAGCTTGGCATAGCTGATTCCCTGAGGAATGGCCAAGCTGGCAATGGTGATTCCGGCGATGAGGTCGGCCTTGAAGAACTCGAGGGTGTAGTGGCGGCCCCACTCGATGATCGGGAACACGTATTGCAGGCCGAGGATGAGTCTCCGACGCGGTGGCTGGTTCTTGAACTGGCGGAGGGGGTCGTCGGGGAAGAATGTCTCCTTCAGTGTGTTCTTTAAGGACTCCGAGAACGGCTGCGGAGGCGGGATCTCCACGCGGTGGGTGCCGCCGGCGCCGGCGTACGTGTCCACGTGGTCGGCGGTTCCCATTCTATGGTAAGTATTTTTTTTTGTTACTAAGTTTGTGTGTGTTTTGGGTAAGGAGAAATGTTGTGTAAGCTTATAATGTTGGTGTAGAGTGTGAGGAATGCCAGGGGAGTTTATATAGAGGTGGAGAAGGCATCAAATTTGAGTGCTTTGTGGGGTCATACACTCACACACAATAAACATTGATGATATTAAAATGTTTTGAAAAAAAAAAGTGTTTGTCAAAGAGTGATTGCTTTTTTTCATTCAACTTAATTAACTACTCTCTTTAATTGTTTAGTTTCCTCTTTTGCCAGAAGAGGAAACTTCATGGAGTATCAATATCCACTCACTAACTATCGTAAGCATGTTTTTAGCCTCCTTTTACAAATCCCACATTTTCATTGTATAGACTATCGTCAATATAAAAGAGACGAACATAAAGAATTATTTAACCAGTTTAATACGACGTGTATCTACGTCTATAGGCTATGCTAAGCTAGAGATTTCACCATATAATTTTCAGGATGATATTACAATGAGGAAGCACCTCTATTTATAGGCACAATAGAAAGCCATAATTCTTATCTCACTAGGAAAAATATGTACTCCCTCCGTCCCACAAGAATATACACTTTCCAATTTTAGAAATTATTTTCTCTCTAATGATGTGTGACTCATTCCCCACTAACAATATTTCAATTACTTTTTCTCTTTACCTCTCTCTTATTTTACCAATTTTGCACTAAAAGTCTAAAACTCGTACCCAACCCAAAGTGCATATTCTTTGGGGACGGAGAGAGTAGTATATACCGAGGCACTCCCATAATTAATCTTGTTCTTGGAATTTACTGTCTCGTGTTTTTAGTTATCAAGTGATAAAGAGATGTATTTATTGTATTAAGAAACAAGTAATATACAATAGATGACTCGAACTCACACCTAATTGTTTTAGTGCAAATTTTTTATCTCAACTAAAATTATGTTGAGAATAAGATCTTCTATTTCTTGTTTTAACTGTAACATAATCTCATATACTATTCCCTCTGTCCCAGTTTAGGAGTGCAATTTAGTTAGGGCACGGGTTTTAAGAAATTATTGGAGTGTGTAATAATTGAAGTGAGATAATGGTTGTTGGAGTGTGTAATAATTGAAGTGGGATAGTGGAAAGTGGGACCCTTTTGACTTTTTGTATGTTTAAGATTTTGTTTTGTTTTATTTTTATGAAATTAATGGCAATTGAGTGTAAATTCCATCAACAATGAGATTAAAGTTTATGTCCAAATATGGTAAATTCTAAATGAGACTCTTAAACTGGGACAGACGGAAATGGCAAAATAGGACTTTTAAACTGGGACGGAAGGTGTATTATTTTAATAATTATAATTTTGAAGTAAAGTTAATTCTAATCATACTTAATTTTCTTCTGTTGTAAGATGAGAGAATGAGACTCTGAGCTCATTGTACTTTAATCTTTTAGTACTAATAACTAATTAAAAATTAACACTGAAAGTTAAGGACAAATAGTTATTTATGGCTCTTAATTAGATATAATCAATCTTAGTTAATAATAGTAAGTAAAGTCAAACCAAAACACGAGAAGTATACCATGTGCAAACCTAGATTTAATTTTTAATTAAATCTAGTTTTGCATAGATCAAAACCAAAACCCTAGGGAGATGATCAAAATAAAAATCCATTTAAATCCAGAAATGCAGCTCAAATCTTGGCCCTAAGATTAGATGATCTAATGGTCAATAATTAACCAAAAACACGGAAGGTCATAATTAAGCAATTTTATTTCATATTATAATATTTGGGTTTAATGTCATGCTAAGATCATTTTAGGTCATGCTTTGTTAGCATGATCTAAAAATTAACTAACTATGACCTAAGAGTGTCATACGTATGATATTGTTCTGCGTTTCTGTAATTAAATCTAGTTTTGCATAGATCAAAATCCCATATATATATATATATATATATATATATATATATATATATAGGGTAGTGATCAAGATATAACTAATCTGAAGTGGATACATGCCTTACTATGTTGTATCAGTAAAGTTGAAGGAAAGCTCTTACTACATAGCCTGAATATCTGTTTAGGAAATCGACCCAAAATTTATTAGTTTATACATATTATTCTAATATACATAAGGCTTGAATGGTAGGGCTGAAAGTTCCTGAAAGGGCATTGTTCACCACCACTTTCTCCTGATTGGTAGCTATGATTTTACTTCACTCTTGTTTACAAAACACATCACTCTTATAATAAGATTTTACTTCACTCTTGTTTACAAAACACATCACTCTTATTCTGATTTTACTTCACTCTTGTTTACAAAACACATCACTCTTATTATGATTTTACTTCACTCTTGTTCAGAAAACACTTCACTCTTGTTCACAAAACACATCACTCTTATTCTGATTTTACTTCACTCTTGTTCACAAAACACTTCACTCTTGTTCAGAAAACACTTCACTCTTGTTCACAAAACACATCACTCTTATTCTGATTTTACTTCACTCTTGTTCACAAAACACTTCACTCTTGTTCACAAAACACTTCACTCTTGTTCAGAAAACACTTCACTCTTGTTCACAAAACACATCACTCTTATTCTGATTTTACTTCACTCTTGTTCACAAAACACATCACTCTTATTCTGATTTTACTTCACTCTTGTTCACAAAACACTTCACTCTTGTTCAGAAAACACTTCACTCTTGTTCACAAAACACATCACTCTTATTCTGATTTTACTCCACTCTTGTTTACAAAACACATCACTCTTATTCTGATTTTACTTCACTCTTGTTCACAAAACACATCACTCTTATTCTGATTTTACTTCACTCTTGTTCACAAAACACTTCACTCTTGTTCAGAAAACACTTCACTCTTGTTTACAAAACACATCACTCTTATTCTGATTTTACTTCACTCTTGTTTACAAAACACATCACTCTTATTCCGATTTTACTTCACTCTTGTTTACAAAACAAATCACTCTTTTACTTCACTCTTGTTTACAAAACACAAAACTCTTATTGTTAAGTTACTTCACTCTTGTTTACAAAACACGTCACTCTTATTGTGATTTTACTTCACTCTTGTTTACAAAACACATCACTCTTATTCTGATTTTACTTCACTCTTGTTTACAAAACACATCACTCTTATTATGATTTTACTTCACTCTTGTTCAGAAAACACTTCACTCTTGTTCACAAAACACATCACTCTTATTCTGATTTTACTTCACTCTTGTTCACAAAACACTTCACTCTTGTTCAGAAAACACTTCACTCTTGTTCACAAAACACATCACTCTTATTCTGATTTTACTTCACTCTTGTTCACAAAACACTTCACTCTTGTTCAGAAAACACTTCACTCTTGTTCACAAAACACATCACTCTTATTATGATTTTACTTCACTCTTGTTCAGAAAACACTTCACTCTTGTTCACAAAACACATCACTCTTATTCTGAGTTTACTTCACTCTTGTTCACAAAACACTTCACTCTTGTTCAGAAAACACTTCACTCTTGTTTACAAAACACATCACTCTTATTCTGATTTTACTTCACTCTTGTTTACAAAACACATCACTCTTATTCCGATTTTACTTCACTCTTGTTTACAAAACAAATCACTCTTTTACTTCACTCTTGTTTACAAAACACAACACTCTTATTGTTAAGTTACTTCACTCTTGTTTACAAAACACATCACTCTTATAATAAGATTTTACTTCACTCTTGTTTACAAAACACATCACTCTTATTCTGATTTTACTTCACTCTTGTTTACAAAACACATCACTATTATTCTGATTTTACTTCACTCTTGTTTACAAATTACATCACTCTTATTCTTATTTTACTTCACTCTTGTTTACAAATTACATCACTCTTATTCTTATTTTACTTCACTCTTGTTTACAAAACACAAAGAACAACACATAAATATGAAGTGATCTAATTCCAAACTCAAGCACCATCAAGATTCAAGAAATCAAATTCTCATAATAGTAGTGATAAAAAATATATGCCAGTGCAGCAAACACAAAATTGAAGCAAATTAAGTGCATTATTTAGCAACAATTATCCAAAACTGAAACTCTAATCAACAAAAATCAATGATTTCTGTGAGCATGGAAGTAGAATATGACAGCAACAGCAGTGGCAATGGCTGTGACCATCCACCTCCTTCCACCGCCGATCTCCCTAATCACCATCTCCTTCTCATCAAAGCACATCTGCATTTCCTACTCCGCCAAATCTTCCGATTCTACTTCTCCACAATCCTTTCCAAAACCTGGATTCGCTCATCTCTAGCATCCAATTCCACCATCAGCGACGCATTTTTCCTCCAATTCAGCGTCCGATTCCTGCAAAACGTGACGACGGCGACGCCAACATTGACGAGAAGGTTGAATCGCGCGAATTTTGCAGAAGAGATAAGAAAAGGTTGAATCGCACAATGAGGTTGAATCTCCTGCCGCCGCTGCGACAACGGCAGGTACAAGGCGGTGATGAGGATGGAGAAGAGAAGAAGAGGAGATGAATTCTAATTTGCCGACGTATCCTATTTTTGGATATGCAATGACCATTATACCCCTGCCTTGTTATTGTAGAGTAAATTTGTGATTGAGGGAGCTAATATCCCATTAAATTCGAAAATTAATATTAGCCCTTGATTTTTTTGATCTTGTGGCTATTATTTGTTCTCTAGTTATATGGTTAAGAGGTGTTTGCCATAGATCATGACCCTATATAGGGTCATGATCTATGGCAAACACCTCTTAACCATATAACTAGAGAACAAATAATAGCCACAAGATCAAAAAAATCAAGGGCTAATATTAATTTTCGAATTTAATGGGATATTAGCTCCCTCAATCACAAATTTACTCCATAATAACAAGTCAGGGGTATTATGGTCATTGTACAGCGAATTAAATCCAATTTTGAAAATTGAATTCAATTAGCGTCTCGTCTTCTTCTCTCATCCTCTCTTCTCCTCCTCTCGTTGGCGTCGTCGTCGCAGTAGCAGGAATCGGACGCTGAATTGGGGAAAAAGGCGTCGCTGAAGGTGGAATTGGATGCTAGAGATGAGCGAATCCAGGTTTTGGAAAGGATTGTGGAGAAATTAGAATGAGAAGATTTGGCGGAGGAGGAAATGCATAGGTGCTTTGATGAGAATGAGATGGTGATTAGGGAGATCGGCGGAATCACGGTTGATCACATGTATCTCCTTGGATACGAATTAAATGTATAGGTGCTTTGATGATAGGTGCTTTGATGCATAGGTGCAGTTGATGATATGAAATGCATAGGTGCAGTTGATGATATGAAATGCATAGGTGCAGTTGATGATATGAAATGCATAGGTGCAGTTGATGATATGAAATGCATAGGTGCTTTGATGATAGGAATTAAATGTATTTGTGTGAATAGTAAGCAGGCTGCTGTTGTTGGTTTAATGGATTTGTATTCAATGAATTCGGCAAATTGATTTTCCGGCGAATGTGTGTAGAGAGAGAATCAGTGAACTGAATAGTTGATGTGTGTGTTTGTTTCCCACATTAGTGAAGTAAAATTAGAAGTAAAAAACTGAATCATTCTAATAGTGATGATATTTTAAACAATAGTGAAGTAAAATGAGAATAAGAGTGATGTGTTTTGTAAACAAGAGTGAAGTAAAATCAGAACAAGAGTGATGTGTTTTGTGAACAGCAGTGAAATAAAATCAGAATAAGAGTGATGTGTTTTGTGAACAAGAGTGAAGTAAACTCAGAATAAGAGTGATGTGTTTTGTGAACAAGAGTGAAGTAAAATCTGAATAAGAGTGATGTGTTTTGTGAACAAGAGTGAAGTGAAATCAGAACAAGAGTGATGTGTTTTGTGAACAAGAGTGAAGTAAAATCATACTAAGAGTGATGTGTTTTGTGAACAAGAGTGAAGTGAAATCAGAACAAGAGTGATGTGTTTTGTGAACAAGAGTGAAGTAAAATCATACTAAGAGTGATGTGTTTTGTGAACAAGAGTGAAGTGAAATCAGAACAAGAGTGATGTGTTTTGTGAACAAGAGTGAAGTAAAATCATACTAAGAGTGATGTGTTTTGTAAATAACAGTGAAGTAAAATCGTAATAAGAGTGATGTGTTTTGTAAACAAGAGTGAAGTAAAATCAGAATAAGAGTGATGTGTTTTGTGAACAAGAGTGAAGTGAAATCAGAACAAGAGTGATGTGTTTTGTGAAAAAGAGTGAAGTAAAATCAGAATAAGAGTGATGTGTTTTGTGAACAAGAGTGAAGTGAAATCAGAACAAGAGTGATGTGTTTTGTGAACAAGAGTGAAGTAAAATCATACTAAGAGTGATGTGTTTTGTAAATAACAGTGAAGTAAAATCGTAATAAGAGTGATGTGTTTTGTAAACAAGAGTGAAGTAAAATCAAGCTAAGAGTGATGTGTTTTGTAAACAAGAGTGAAGTAAAATCATAATAAGAGTGATGTGTTTTGTAAACAACAGTGAAGTAAAATCGTAATAAGAGTGATGTATTTTGTAAACAAGAGTGAATTAAATCATGCTAAGAGTGATGTGTTTTGTAAAACTAAAATTCCCCAAATTCCATCAAATAATGAACTCACTGTGACATTTCATCAAACACATACTGTGCTCATATTAATATACTTCTATTCTTCTTTATCTTACAATGAATCTAACCGAAAGATTTATAGGAAACAAAAAAACAATAACAAAATTTACGAATAATCAAAAATACCAACTCTCATTTCTCGATCAATGTGCATTTACAACATTCATTCCCTTAATCTACATTGACACACCAATATTCATTTCATACTTTTTGTATATATTACAAAAGCATAGCCATGAGCAATATTCAACGTAATTGCTGTGTAGTGACAATATTCGACGCCAGCAGCGACACATCCATCCGCGCCCTGAAATGCAGCACCACCGTCGGCACCTTCACCTCCGTCTTTACGGATAGATCGAAGCACGTGTCGAAGAGCGAGAACTCCGAATCATGCTTCAGATGATGAGTTAACCGTCCAGGCAGCGATCGCCGGATGTTCCTCACCTCCCTCGCCGCACTTGGTCGCAGTTCCATAAAATTAACCGTCCAGGCAGCGATAGCCGGATGTTCCTCACCTCGCTCACTTGGTCGCAGATTTTGAAATATAAGGAACGAAAATGCTTAACTAATTTTAATCTCATAATGAATTTCCAAAACTACCCTTGATCTATTTTATATAATTAAAATAAATAATATTTGTTCCATTAAGATGTGTGGCTGAGATTTGTTCTCTAGTTATACACTTAAGATTAGTTATACATTGATCACTACCCTATATATATATATATATATATATATATATATAATGAGCTACAAGAATATATTTATGTCATCGTATTCTTTATGTGTTTTTATATCCATACTTATCACATTTATACCATAAAAATAAGTTTACAAACTAATCAAAGCATATTAATTAGGTCAACAAAACCCCCCAACAAAACTTCTCGTTCTTTATATGGTATATCCCTACACATGCAATAACAAAATTTCCCACTCTTTATGAGTGTGAGTTGGTCAAACAGTAGAGAGGTCAATGTCTGAACCCAAAAGTTTCAGATTCAAGTCCTCCGTAAAGCGGCCTTTAAATTTAAATTCATTTCCGGAAAAAACAATTCACTCTTTGATTCTCATGATATGAATTTAATTCATACTAACCAAGTTTCAATAGGCTATAAATCTACTAATCATGAATTCTCAGTCGAATATGCATAAATTCAATGTGAAAATGTTTGAATTCATAAATAGAGACTTTTGTCTCTGTGAATTCGAACACTAGACTCCGAATTTATTCAACATTATAATTCCTATACTATTTTTAAAATAAATTGACCTATTTATTCAATCCATGTACACGGCAATTTCAAATTTGAACAAATTATGATCAATCAATATTATACAAAATTCTCCACTAATTCCTCATAATAATTTTTTTTATTTTTGTTATTACTATTATCTTTTCTTGAGAAAACACAACTTTATATACTACTAATACTAGTATCTTGCAAAAAGGTAGTGGTAACTGGTATGATATTGAATCTTCTAGGTTGGACAATGGCTGCCTACCAACGTGGTCGATTCTTATTGGATGTAAATTACAACAACCAATGAGCTTGCAACACTTGTCACATGAACCTACAGCCAAAACGATATTTGATTAATAAGGTTAGGTACAGGGTGGCATGGCTTCTGATAAAATGGCATGCTGGTCGAATTAAAAAACCGGAAATGATTAATGAATCATTAATTCAATTTAAAGTTATAGTTTTTGGTGGTAATGAAATCATGCCAATTTAGGGGGTTGGTAGGCTTCGAATCAGATATTTTATACAAATGCGATAGAAAACCAGATTTAATTAAATTTGATGTTGACGATGCCAATCAAATATTTACAAATGTGGCGATTTTGTCACACACAATATGGTCAGTCAAACTCATAATTCAATAACGAAACTAATTGAACAGATTATTATGGGTTCAGTTTGTTACAAGAGTTTGATTCGATTTTTAATTTGTGCCTAGATTTTGAAATGTGTTTGGCTCAGAGAAAACCCCTAATTTCATTGCATCTATAAGTGCATTAATTCTAGTAATTAATGTTTTGACTTATATACTCTATTTCATTTGATAGTAACTTGACAACGACGAACGCATTAACACTTCTACATAGGGAGTTTTTATCCCCTGAAACCGATTTTTAATTTATTTTTAAATATGTTGGAAATCTTTCTTTAGAAGTCACGCTCAGATAAGAGTATGTTTGTTATTAATTTATCCTAAATAGAATGATAATATAAGGTATAAATTTATCTTTTATATTAAATCTCAAAATTTAACTCTTATCCAAGGAAAATGTGTTGTCCGAAATTTTATAGGACCTAGCAATTTATTTTATAGAATTATTTCATTATTGATTTGGGTGGCACGTAGTTAGGTTGCTGGTGTGTAGTGATTATAAATTTTCAACTCTATCTACATATTCAAAGAATGTATATATACATATAAATAGACAATAGTTATGAAGGATGTTTAAGTACAAAATTATCTATAATAGGTAATTTCGAAAATGAAAAAAATGTGTATGGTCGTGCAAATTGTGGATTGGATGCAGCTAGGTAAAGTGAGAAGCACTTAATGTGGATCCCCTGCTTCCAAGTCTCTATTTATGGGAAAACACACTTTCACTTCTTTTTATTGGATTAATAATTATTACGAAATTTGTTTTTTAAAAAATCTGTAAAATTAGACTTTGGACTGGATCGACATCATTTTCTTAGCAAGGTGTATACACTTACTACTAAAGTAAATACGTACACTTATAATTCCAAAATATTTAACTAATTAAAGTACCAAAAAATATTATGTTCAAATTCAACCTAAGAATTTATATTTATCTAATGTTACATACAACTTTATTAACAAATTTGTCTTACATATGCATGTTAGAAATCTTAATTATTGCACGACCTCAAACTTTTTAATGATCCAAAATTTGAGTTGTGAGTGATTATAGTAATTGCAAATCAAACTTAGATGTAGTATGAGTATTTGATGAGATAGAGAATAGATGTACATGTTTGTACTATAAAAAACATATCATTTCCAATAAATTAAAGATGTTAGGCTAGCATTATTAGCAATAATTG
>NW_024598573.1:0-13590 GCF_004379255.2 Salvia splendens | reverse complement strand
TGACCGAACTTGGTCGTCCTAATTCGGCGAGGTTTATCGCATGGATCGGACTTTCCCTTATTGCAGTTCGTTTCAGACGAAGTGCTTATTTCTTCAGCCGAATTGTGGTCTTGTATCTTCCTGAGAAGCTTGGACTCACAATCGTTGGCTTATTGCAGTTCGTTTCGGACGAAGTGCTTGTTAAGCTGAATTGCGGTCTTGTATCCTCCTTGGAAGCTTGGACTCACAATCGTTGGCTTATTGCAGTTCGTTTCAGACGGACTGCTTGTTAAGCTGAATTGTGGTCTTGTATCCTCCTTGGAAGCTTGGACTCACAATAGTCTTTAATAATCGATCTAAAAAGGGGATCAGTCTTTAAAGAACGATATACCTTGGTACCATTTGTAAGAGACGACAAGCACATAGAGACAAAACACATAGAGAAAAAATGAAAAAGATGAAAGAAAAAAACTTTAAACCTTTTAAAAAACGACAAGTAAAAGGTACAAGTAAAAAACAAACAAATAAAAACATGTACCCCTATGACCGAACTAGACACAAGACAGACTGACCGGACCTTGTCTCTTACAAGTGGAACTTCTTGAGGTTGGAGACGTGCCATGTTCGGGGGTACTTGTTCTCCTGACATGTGAGTCAATTTATAAGACCCTTTGCCGAGGACTTCTGACACCCGATACGGACCCTCCCATGTGGGCTCGAGTTTGCCCAGCTTTTCTGCTCGGCTTACTTCGTTGTTTCTCAAGACGAGATCTCCCACTTGAAATTGAAGCTTTTTCACCCTTTGGTTATAATACCGGGCTACTTGCTCCTTATACTTGGCTGCTTTTATGCACGCCAATTCTCTTCTTTCTTCGGCGAGATCTAGTTCTGCTCTCAGTCCGTCGTCATTCATTTCTGAGGAGAAATTTAGAGTTCGGGGACTGGGTACGCCGATCTCCACCGGAATTACGGCTTCAGTGCCGTACACCAGACTATACGGAGTTTCACCGTTGGAGGTTTTGGGTGTAGTTCGGTAGGACCATAGGACTTGAGGGAGATTTTCTACCCATTGTCCTTTGGCTTGTTCTAACCGAGCCTTTAACCCTTTCACCAGAATCCGGTTCGTTACTTCCGTTTGTCCGTTTGCTTGGGGATGGGAGACCGAAGTGAACCGCTGTTGAATGTTCAGCTCTTGGCACCAATTCTTGAACGTCTTGTCGGTGAACTGAGTCCCATTATCCGAGATGAGGATGTGGGGAATGCCAAATCGGCACACTATGTTCTTCCAGACGAAGTCCAATGCCTTTGAGCTCGTTATCGTAGCTAATGGTTCAGCCTCCACCCACTTCGTGAAGTAGTCCACAGCAACGATAAGGAATTTCATTTGCCGAGGAGCTTGAGGAAGTGGTCCCACTATGTCTATGCCCCATTGCATGAAAGGCCAAGGGCTTTGCATAGTGTATAGATCGGTCTGCGGCATCCTTGGGACATTTGCATGAATTTGGCACTTCGTACACTTCTTGACGAGCTGCACTGCCTCTTGTACCATGGTTGGCCAATAATATCCCCATCTCAGAACTTTTTTAGCCAAAGCTCTGGCTCCGATGTGGCTACCGCACGATCCTTCATGAACTTCTCTGAGGATGTAGTCCGTCTCTTCTGGTCCTACGCACCGCAATAACGGCTGGAGGTAAGACTTTCTAAAGAGGACTCCTTCATGAAGTTCGTACCGAAGTGCTCGGCACGTGATCTTCCGAGCTTCTCTCTTATCCTCGGGCAATTGTCCTTGATCCAGATACTGCGAGATCGGCGTCATCCAGTTCGGCGAGCTGGATACTGAATGTACCTCGGCTTCATCAATGCTTCGATGCATTAATTCTTCTACCTTTGAGCTCGGATCTGAGGCCAACTTACTTAAGGTATCTGCTCGGCTATTTTCCGCTCTAGGAATGCGGATTATCCGAAAATAGGAGAAACTTCGGCTGATGCTTCGCGCTTTGTCCAAATACTTCTTCATTCTCTCGTCACGAGCTTCACTTGCACCCAACATGTGATTTACTATGACTTGTGAATCACAATGGACTTTGAGAGATTTGACGAGCAGACTTTGCGCTAACTGGAGTCCGGCCAGGAGGGCTTCGTACTCGGCTTCATTATTAGTAGTGGGGAATAGGAACCGAAGTGAGTAGGTTACCTCGTGTCCGTCGGGAGCGACAAGTAGAATACCAGCTCCACTTCCCATCTTGTTTGAAGCTCCATCTACGAATCCGCTCCAGCAGTCCGGCGGCTCTACTTCGGATTCCAAGGGCTGTGCTAGTTCGGCATTGGCAGAATTCTTCTGTTCGGCAATAACAGGAATTGCTTGATCGAACTTTGCTTCCGCAAGAAAATCTGCCAAGGCTTGTCCCTTGATGGCTTTCCGAGGTAGATATTCAATTGTGTGCTCTCCCAACTCTATAGCCCACTTGGCGATTCTGCCTGATGCTTCTGGTTTGGTCAACACTTGCCGAAGTGGCAGATCAGTTAAGACGCATACCTTGTGAGCATAGAAGTATGGCCGCAGTCTCCTTGCTGCATTTACTAATGCCAGAGCAATCTTTTCCAGTGGTTGATACCTGGTTTCTGGACCTCTTAATGCTCGGCTTGTAAAATAGATGGGAAGCTGCTTTAGGCCTTCTTCTCGTACAAGCACCGCGCTGATGGTTTGATCCGATGCCGCTAAGTATAAGAATATTACTTCGGCTTCGGTTGGAGCAGAGAGAATAGGAAGCTCGGCTAGATAACTTTTGAGCTCGTCAAAGGCCTTTTTCTGCTCGGCTCCCCACTCGAATTTTGGTGCCTTTTTCAACACCTTGAAGAACGGCAGTTGCTTTTCGGCTGCTTGGGAAAAGAATCGATTCAGTGCGGCTAGACATCCGGTTAGCCTTTGCACGTCATGTATGGACTTCGGCATTGCCATGTTCTGAACGATTTGAACTTTTGAGGGGTTTGCCTTGAGTCCGTCCTTTGAAACCCAACAACCCAGAAACTTTCCCGAATCTACCAAAAAGGTACACTTTTGGGGATTAAGTTTGAGGTTGGCTTTCTTGAGCACGTTGAGAGTGGACTTGAGGTTGTGCTCGTACTCCGAAGTGCTTTTGCTTTTGACGACTATATCGTCAACATACACTTCGACCTCCTTTCCAATCAGGTGCCGAAAAAGCTTGTCTACCATCCTTTGATAAGTGGCTCCGGCATTCTTTAAACCGAATGGCATCTTTTTATAAGCGAAAATGCCGAAATCAGTAATGAAGGCCGTTTTTGAAGCGTCAATCTCATCCATTAAAACTTGATGGTATCCTTTGTACAGATCAAGAAAACAAAAAATTTCAAAGCCTATCAAAGCTTCTACTTTTTTATCTATGTTCGGAAGGGGATAGCAATCTTTGGGACAGTGCTTATTTAGATCGGTGAAATCTATGCACATCCGCCATCCTCCTTCCTTTTTCTTGATCATGACAGGATTGGCCACCCACGAAGGATACTTCACTTCGAATAACACATCCGCCTTCAATAATTGACGGACTTCGTCATGGATGACTTGACTTCGTTCTGCCGCAAAGAGTCTTTGCTTCTGTTTTATCGGCCGGACTGAAGGATCAATATTTAACCGATGAGTGATTACCTCGGGGGGCACTCCGGTCATGTCCAACGGAGACCATGCAAAGACGTCTTTATACTCCTTGAGGAGCTGGATGGTTTTTTCCCGAAGTAGGGGCGTTCCCGCGAAGCCGATCTTAACCGTTCTGGATGGATCGTCTTCGTACAGCTGAACTGTCATCGAGTTCGGCTCCGGTATGACTTCGGTCATCGCCTCTGACTCCGGCTGCTGTGATTGCTATGCTTGGTGGTGCCGATCTGACTGCTCGGCACTTCTAAGCGCAATTTGCAGACATTCCTTTGCTCTCTTTTGGTCACCTCGGATGACCGCTATCCCTCCTTTAGTAGGGATCTTGATGGTGAGGTGATAGGTGGAGCAAACGGCCCGAACTGTGTTGAGCCAGTCTCTTCCCAGGATGACGTTGTACGGGGACCGAGCTTTCACCACGAAAAACTCAATCATCGTACTGGAGCTAGTAGGCGCTTTCCCCACCGTGATCGGAAGGCTGATAATACCTTCAGGGCGGGTGTCCTCCTGGGTGAAGCTCTTCAGGGGAAGCGGAGCCGGACTGAGCCGAGCTGGGTCCACTTCTAGTTTGTCGAAGCACTCTTTAAAAAGAATGCTGACTGACGCTCCTGTATCCACAAACACCCTGTGGATCAGTTTGTTTGCCACTCCGGCTTGGATGACAATGGCGTCTTGGTGAGGAGAGATGGCCGGGAAGGGATCAGCAGCCGAGAACGTAATCACTTCGTCCTGCTTCAGCCTTTTATGCGTTGGCTCCTCTCGATTGGAGCCTCTGCGTTCTGACTTTAGGGACGACTTGGTCTTCCCGGCAGGGAGCGCGTCAATAGTCTGGATTACTCCATCATATTGCGGCTCGTCATCGTCTTCGGGATCCGGCTGCCTTTTCGGATCCTGAGGAGCGCAGTTCGCACCACTCTGCTTTTTATTCTTCTTTGGCTGCTTGCTTCGGTATTTTTTCAATGTCCCTGCCTTCACAAGAACATCGATACCTGCAGCCAAGTTTCTGCACTCCTCAGTATCGTGACCGTGGTCTTGATGGTAGGAGCAGTAGCTATCCTGTGGTCGGCGCGCGGCTGATTTCGTCATCCGCTTTGGCTTTTCGAATAGGTCAGAGTGCAGTTCGAAAATTTCCGCTCTCGGCTTGTTCAGCGGTACGAACTGAGCGGGCGACTTCTCGGGATTGAGACGAGGTCCCAATCTGTCTTGCACCGGAGCCCTTTGAATTCTTTCAAATGGAGTCCGGCGAGGATGCCCCTGATCGCTATGATCGGGCTTCCTTCTGTCTCCTCGGGTCGATGAGCTGTCTAACGACCGTTTGCGACGGTCTGCCTCATCGGCCCGGGAGTACTGGTCCGCAATGTCCCACATTTCCTGAGCTGTCTGCGGACCGCACTCAACGAGCTTCCTGTAGAGAGCTCCGGGCAGGATTCCATTTTGGAATGCCGAGATGACAAGCAGATCGTTGAGATCGTCTACTTGCAGGCATTCTTTGTGGAATCTTGTCATAAAGTCGCTGATTTTTTCGTCGCGACCTTGACGAATGGAAAGCAGCTGAGCCGAAGTGATTCGGGCTTCCGCTTTCTGAAAGAACCTCCTGTGGAAGGCATCCATTAGATCTCGGTAAGATCTGATGCTGCCCTGGGGGAGGCTATCGAACCACCTTCTCGCGTTCCCGATGAGCAGCTCGGGAAACAGCTTGCACATGTGGACCTCGTTGAGACCCTGGTTCGCCATGTTATATTGATAGCGCCCCAAGAAATCGTGAGGGTCCACGAGCCCGTCGTAAGTCATCGACGGAGTTCGGTAGTTCTGTGGTAGGGGAGTTCGGGTGATGTCGTCCGAGAACGGAGTCTTCAGTGCTCCGTACACGGCGAATCCGATATCTCGTCGGTATGGAGGAGATTGAGTTCTCCTGTGATTCCGGTACCGAGGAGGAACTGGAACATGTGGGGGACGGGGATTCTTTCTCCTGGGAGATGCGACACTACTGCGGTAGTGACTTTCTTGTGCGGAGGGAGAAGGAGAATCCGTCGTTTTCGTCTCCGGCTGCTTTTGGCTTCTTCGCAGGAAGGTTAAGAATTCCTCCTGCTTCGCCGCCAAAAACTGCTTGACAGCCTCATTCAAATCGGGCTGCTGGGAAGACTCAGTGGGACGATTTTTGGAGCGGCTTGTTCCTTCGCCATGAGAACTGGTGGTGGATTTATCCCTAGGCTGCTTTCCAGACCTATGGGATGGATTGGCTCCCTCCTGGTTCTCACGGGCAGGAATACGGGTACTCTGCGATCTGGTATGCATTTTTGGGGTGGAAAAAATGGATCAAAAATTCGCTTTATCACAAATTTTGTTCTCTGGTTCCCACAGACGGCGCCAGTGATGGATCCGCGAATTTCTGATGTTAGTAAATGCTGGTAGAGAATGAAGATTACGACACAAAGAATTTACGTGGTTCGATTTACTGAAGTAAATCTACGTCCACGGGAAGAAGGGAGGGCAAGATTGTATTGCTTGATCTGGGATTACAGCTTACAACACAGACTTGCTATATGGTATTTTATCTCTAGAGAGCTTAACCCTTTTCTATCTGATCTAAGTTCTATTTATACATTGAACTAAGATCGTGGTTTGCAGCCCCACTAACAAGATCGTGGGTGAGCAATAACTGCTCAATAACTGCTTCGTACCACTAAATAGATCGTGGGTATAGCGGAGGTCGTGGAGGCCTTTCATGAGTCCACTAACTCCTAGTTCGGTCGAATGCTGAGACCGAACTGCTGGACTTTACCGATCAGCTCTTGCCGATCTGAGAGGAGAGCTTGACTGGTCGGCTTTTACCGAGCTGTAGGCTGAGTCCGAACTCTTTGGTCGTGCCGAACTCTTTGGTGCCGAACAGATACTCTTTCTTGGGCTCTGGGCTGATGGGCCGTCACTGTTATTGGGCTTGCCATTAGGGTTTAGTTCGTACCCCATCAAAATGATTTGTAAAAGTCAATTGGAGTTGATTTGAAGGAATTATTAGTCACTATTTTTAGTTTTATTCTGTTGACTTGGACCACAAATTATCAATGAAGCCTAAGATGATGAAACGTATACAACATCAATTGTGAGGATGATTTTCGTTAAATTTCAATGTATCTTGCTGGTCAAAATTATCATACAATAATGCTAGCACACATATTTAACGTGTTAAATAAAGGATTGTGTCCAAATCATATACTCCACTAGTCTAAAAGTAGAGTCACACTGTACATTTTGTTGTGTATATTTGCAAATAATTGGTGACCTTAACGCTTGTCCCATTATATGTTCATTTATGTATATAAGATTATATAGCTTTGCTGAGTGAAAATATGTCATTTAAATTGGAACACTCCAAAAAAAAAATCAGAAAGAGGGGTATGATTGATTAGTCAACAACTAAAAGGAGCCCTCAAAATATACCATAGATATGAATGGCTTGATATATATCATGTGAACATGTGTTCAGATCAATAAAAATTTCTGCTTTGAAGAGGCATACAAATTATCCAAAGCATATAATAATGGTGGTAATGTTTTTTACTTTGGCAATAAGTGAAATTGTAATCATACTACACAGTTAAAATGAAAATGAAAACAATGTCGTTTGATATCTCCATTTAGATATCTTTGCCGATAGAAGGTTGTGGCATTTGATACCGATCATAAGCGAAAATTGTTGGAGATATAGCTATAAAAAACACTAACCGGGCGTAATACAACCCGAGAGAAGACAAATAAACAGAACGAAATTACAGTGGAAATTCGAAACTGTAAAGATGAAACTGTAAGATGAACTTAGCCGAGTCGAGGAAGACCTCTTTCCGCAAGACGAGATACGCCCCGGTAGTGTTCTCGATTTTTGCGTGTCGTCCCCAAAGATGAAACGGCTACGTCTCGTTCGTGGCAACACCGCAGTTGGAACGAGCTTCGACGAACTGGAAGATGAAGAGGGCAGAATAAAACGGCTACGTCTCGTTCGTTGCAACACCGCAGTTGGAACGAGCTCCGACGAACTGGAAATGAAGAGGGCAGAGCTTCGAAAAAGACTTATGCAGAGAGGAAGTATGCTTGTGATGTTTCTGTGTGTGTAATGTAGTGGAATGGTTAGCCTATTTATAGGTCGAGCCACCATGCAGGGTCAACCAAGCCATTAATGCCAAAGACCGCCCAAAGACCAATTGCCAAGTCCAAAGTCCAAGTCCAAGATCGAGACCGGGCCCGCGACCACGAGCACGGGCTCGGGCGGCGCGCGCGTGTGCGCGCGTGTGAGCTCTTTCACCCATCTTGATCCACTATAATTATTAAGTAACATAAAGTCACTTAATTTAAACACATTAAAAGATGGGTTACTTCTCCAATGTGAGATAATTAACACTAGTTAATTATTCCCTAAGCTCAAACTTCAACTTTAATTAAAAGCTAATTATGCCCAACTTTAATCCACTATTTCTCACTCACCAAAATCGGATAGAGAAAGTGAATATACTACATTTATTTACGTAAAATGTAGATCGACGCTATATTATTTAATTTCATAAAATTAAATGTCTCGTCATATTTATTATTTGGTCAAATCCATTGACTGGACATGTTTAATCCATGATTTTACAAAAATTAGACTCGTCTAGCAGAATGGTTGTTTTATGTCGATCATAAATGTAAATCAAATCCATCTAATAGTAGTTGTTTTATGTTGATTCTAATTAAAAATTAGACCTATCTGTGGTGTGGCACAAATTTTCAGATCTCTAGTCTAGTACTCCCTCTGTTCCATAGTAACAGAGACGTTTCTTTGCGGCACGAAGATTAAGAAAAATTGTGTCAGGTGAGTTAAGTAAATGGAGAATAAAATGGAAAATGAAAAGGTAGAAAGAGAAGAGAGAAATAAGTAAGAGAAAGTAAAGTAGGCGTGGAAAAATGTGTTGACTTTACCAAAAAAATAAATGACTCTATTACTATAAACGTACTAAAATGACTCTATTACTACGGAATGGAGGAAGTACTAATATACAAAATGAGAAGCAAGTTGAGCTCGAATATATTCCACACCCTGAATTGACACAATGTCGACAATGTAACAAATCATTTGCTATTTTTGTTTTGGAAAAAGTTAACTTTATTTATTTTGAAATGACAAGTTGAGTCACAATCCATTATCCATGTAAAAAGAATTGTAATAGAAAAGAACGTAGGAAAAATCAAAATTGGTGAGAGCCAGAAATTTGTGGAAAGTCCAAAGAAAAGAAAATAATCCACCTATAATCCAAGCCCTTAACTTAAGTGGTTGAGAAGGGAGCAAGGATATCGGACCATCCTAAAGGTCACGTGTTCAACCCTGAGAGATGTATCTTGGGATTTATTTTCCCTGGGGTGATGAGTTCACTGGCTGAACCCAGGAGCAGGAGAGATAGGTGGACTCGTTGGTCCCCTCTAAGACAACGAAACGCAGCTCGGTTGTAAGACGCTTCACCCCCGACCGTTAGGCCGAGGGTCCGAGTCACTTCGGAGTTCACTGGCCTGAACCCAGGAGCAGGAGGAGATAGGTGGACTCGTTGGTCCCCTCCAAGACAACGAAGCGCAGCTCGGTGGGTAAGACGCTTCACCTCCGACCGTTAGGCCGGGGGTTCGAGTCACTTCGGGGGTAGATGGAGAACCATTGTTCGACCCCTGGGAGGCGCATCTTGGGGATTTATTTTCCCTGTGGGTGATGAGTTCACTGGCCTGAACCCAGGAGCAGGAGGAGATAGGCGGACTCGTTGGTCCCCTCCAAGACAACGAAGCGCAGCTCGGTTGTAAGACGCTTCACCTCTGACCGTTAGGGCCGGGGGTCCGAGTCACTTTGGGGGTAGATAGAGAACTATCGTTGATCCTTCTTAAAGAAGAAGAAAAATAATAAATAATCCAGCTATATTTTGTATCTTATTTATTTGTGTCATAAATAGAGTATTGTGAATCCAATTGTGTGGCCTACAATCACCTTACCCCACCACATAATATTTTTCACGGTCCTCGTCTCACCCACGTGTAAATTATTCGTTTCCTTTGGCCCAAATTGTAACAGTAATTTAAATTTATGTCGGATGATCTGTCAAGTCGACTATTTAATTATATTGATTTCATTTTCAAATTTGCACAAGAATATTGTTTAATTATTTATAATGCATATAATACGAATTATTTATAAAGGTTGTAAACCACTTAAATTGGGTCTATGTATCTAGTCCGATTTTATTTTTCAATAATAAAACATTAATATTTGTTTCAATTGTGATTGTATATGTTAAAACCCGATTGATACGGAGGAATAAAATAGGAACGAAATTACTATTTTCATTTCATTTCACTCCATGGTTAGTAATCTTTAAATGAGAGTGTCTATTTCCATTGTTGAGGAAATAATCATTCCTTCATATCTACCAAGTTTATCTTATATTTATAAGAAAAAAGATAAATGTACATAAAATTGTATATGTAAATAATATTATTAAAAATTTAAATTTAATTAAAGAATAGTTTTGTTATTTGTTGTATTATACTCTCTTCGTTTTATAGTAGTGAAGTTATTTTGTCATTTTGATACGTAGTAGTGGAGTCATTTATCTTTAGTAACACATTTCTTCTAACTTATTTTACTCTCTTCATTTTTCTACCTTTTTTATTTACTACTTTATTCTTCCTTTACACAATCCACTTAACACAATTTTTCTTAAACTCCGTGTTGAAAAGAAATGCCTTTCACTAGTATGAAACGGAGGGAGTAAAAAAGTGATATAGAAATTTTATGTTAATTTGTAATAATCATTTGAGAAAAGATAAATGTACATAAATTTTCCAAATTAAGTTTATTTTAGCATAAATTAATAAGTCATCCTCCGTGATTCACTCGTTAAGTGAAATTACAGTGAAATTAACCCAATTTTGTATAAAACAGATATCTAACAAAGTTAGAGATAGAATAAATATAAATATAATTATTAAAGATTGTGATAATTTCAAATTTTAAAATTTAAGATAATCTTCATCTTTATGCGTAGAAATATTCGCGAATCAGAAAATTCGTGATGCGCAATACACGGCGCCCCGGGGGCAAAATCGTCCCAACAGATATCAGCGGCACAAGTAAGCGGAGGGTATATCCGTAGTTTCATGAAAACACGCGTCGCACGCACATTCTACTATCTCCCTATTTAATGAGCTTCCCAACCTATTCCTTCTCCCACAAATATCGCTCCTCCACATACCGAATTCTAGAGATCTCTTATATTCTTCCCAGAAGATTTTTCAATTCAGTCGGTCGAGACTCTCATTCTAGGGTTTGTTTTCGATCTTCTCCAAGAATATATTTATTTTTAATACGTGAGTCAATTTGCTCGTTGTTTCGATTTGTTTTAATGCATGAAACTGTTTGCTGATGAGATTTTGTTTATATTTCCTTGAAATTTCAGTTTTGTTTGCCGAAGCTTGGGGATAAGGAGCCTCCTGGGTCGTTTGTTTAATTATAATCATCATCTATTTGTAAGTTTCAGATCTCCGTTGTTCTAGTCGTTTTTTTTAATTTATTTTTGTAGATTCATTGTTGCATATGATATATCGATAAATTTTAAATGTTAAATTGGTTTTTGATTTGGATATATTATAGATTTGAGTTTTATGTGGTAATACGCGATTCGTGAAGCTTGTTTACGAATTCGCCTATGATTATTTTGATCCGTTTTATTCTACGTTGTATTTTTCTGTGTTTTGTCATGTTTTTATCTTTTCCTTATATGCGTTTCTCTTTTTCCTATAAGCTCCTCAATTCAGTTTCTGGATCAGACAAATATCAATTGCTGGTGCACATATGAATTAGTCATGTATACATGTTATATCACGGAAATTTTGGGTGTAAATTTGAGCGTAGAAATTGAGTATTTTCATATACTATTGATAAGGTAATTATGTTATGTGTTTCCTGAGGG
Organism: Salvia splendens; assembly: GCF_004379255.2. Taxonomy (NCBI): domain Eukaryota; kingdom Viridiplantae; phylum Streptophyta; class Magnoliopsida; order Lamiales; family Lamiaceae; genus Salvia; species Salvia splendens. Next base: position 1,968 of record NW_024598573.1, on the reverse strand, counting down.
GTTCTGTCGCTATGTTTAGAACGCATTTGATAATAATAATTTGTAATACACTTTTCAAAATCTTTGTGTCGTCATAGTAGTGCTTTTTCCCGTTCTGCTGTGCTGTATGTTACTTTACTGTTTGTTATAGCTTCTAAATTTTAGTATTTGATTCATTTTGCAGGAAAAATTGAATGATCTGATGGAGTCAAAGGGTGGGAAGAAGAATACTAGCAGTAGTAAATCCCTATTCTACGAAGCTCCCCTCGGTTACAGCATTGAAGACGTTCGACCAAACGGTGGAATCAAGAAATTCAGATCTGCTGCATACTCAAACGTGAGCACCAATTTCAACTGTTTAATCGTTTTTACTTTGCTTATTACTGTATGTTGTTTACTAACTTAATCCTTTTCTTCTCCCTCTTATGCAGTGCGCTCGCAAGCCATCCTGAGATTCGCCAAGCTTACGATAACCACCCTGCGTTGCTAGCAGGAATATAGCTTAGATTTTGTCTTTCCATTCTTTCTTTCCTCATCCTTGTTATTCTCTCTGCAAAGAATCCCGCCAGTTGATTAATCCAAAATGGACATGCCAGTCTCTGCAATTGGGTTTGAGGGTTATGAGAAGAGGCTTGAGATCTCTTTCGTTGAGCCCGGAGTATTTGCTGACCCCGATGGCTATGGCCTCCGCGCGCTTACAAAGCACAGTTGGATGAAATCTTAGATCCAGCACAATGCACCATTGTTGCATCTCTGAAGAACGATGATGTCGACTCCTATGTCCTCTCTGAGTCGAGCCTCTTGTTTACTCATACAAGATAATTCTGAAAACGTGTGGCACTACAAAACTACTGCTGTCCTATCCCACCGATTCTGAGGTGGCTGATGGACTTGGACTGACTGTGAGCTCTGTTAGATACTCCCGTGGAAGCTTCATATTCCCGGGTGCTCAGCCATTCCCCCATCGCAGCTTCAATGAGGAAGTGCTGTTCTTGACAACCATTTCTCCAAACTTGGACTTATGAGCGAAGCCTATGTGATGGGAGATGCCGATGAGCACGAGAAGTGGCATGTCTACTCTGCCTACTTGGAGCCGTCAAGTGATGTGGAACCTGTTTACACCCTGAGATGTGCATGACCAATCTGGACCAGAAGAAGGCCTCTGTGTTTTTCAAGAACCAATCCAGCTCTGCTGCTATCATGACTGATGCATCTGGCATCAGGAACATCCTCCCTGAATCAGAGATATGCGACTTTGATTTCGACCCGTGGGTACTCCATGAACTCGATCGAGGGAGGCGCGGTTTCTACTATCCATGTCACCCCAGAAGATGGCTTCAGCTATGCAAGTTTCGAAACAGGCGGGGTGATTTGAGAAGGTGGACTTGACTCAGCTCGTGGAGAGGGTGTTGGCATGCTTCAACCCGGCCAAATTCTCTGTGGCTGTGCGAGCTTCTGTTGCTGGGAAAGAGCTTGATCTGCGTTTATTTTTAAACTGGATATTGACAAAGTATGGGTTGTGCCGGGAGGAGATGCGAGGTGCTCGGAGATGGTGGATCTGTTATCTACTGCAACTTCACGAGCGCTGCGGTGTGGATCTCCGGTCGACTCTGCACCAATGCTGGAGTGAGAGCGAGGATGAGGAAATCGAAAAGAAAAAAATTTTTTTGAGTCTCCGTTTCTATGATACTACTATTCTACTAGTGTTCTTGCTCAGTTTCTGAGATATGTTGAACTTGTTTTGAAAAACATTTGATTTAGTCGTTTGTGTTTTGGTTTTTTACTTTTCCAGTGCTGTAATAAAAGAGGGGATTTTACTGTACCCTCTCTTTGATATATATAGGTATTGTATTTGCTTTTTATCTTATTTGCCTTTCATATTTTCCTTCATTTCTATATCTGCTTAAATTAGAACATGTATCGTCTGTTGCGCTAGATTATAACCTCAGTTGAGAGGTTAATCATACACTTCTTCAAATTTGTACTACC